>NC_063048.1:850000-922864 GCF_018812025.1 Megalobrama amblycephala | reverse complement strand
CTTCAATTTTTTGCAGATAGTCTTCTGCAAGTAGCGCTACATCGTTCGTGAAGTCCAGGTTGGCCAAGCGGTCATGGTCAGTCCAAGGGAAGCCAAACCCAACATGATCAGTTGACTTTTTAATAACGAAGTCCATCACTACGAGAAATAGCATGGGGGACAGAATACATCCTTGTGGGACACCCGTCTTGATGTTGAAAAAATCTGTTCAGCCCGATTCGTTCTTAATGCAGCATGACGACCGAAAATAAAGATCTTTACATATGTCGACAAATGGCTCCGGTACACCATACAGCCTCAGGACGCACCAAAGGGAATCACACTGGATACTATAGAATGCTTTGGTGAAGTCGAACAAAATTAATGGTTCCGATATTCGACACATTGTTCGATGATGTTTCGGAGGGTGAAGATCTGGTTGCAGCATGATAGTCCAGCACGAAAACCCACTTGTTCTTCTCAGAGTTGTTTGTCGAGGGCCACTCAGAGTCGATGGAGTAGGATGGAACAGAATACAATTTCCAGGGGCAGACAGCAGTGTAATACCACACCAATTTGAGCAGTCTTGTAGACTGCCCTTCTTGGGGAACCGAACAAAGACGCCATTTCGCAACTCGTCTGGGACTTGCCTCGACCTCCAGCACACACTGAAGAGAGCCGTAAAGAAACCATGTTCGACCATCACATCGCCTCCCGCCTTGAGCATCTCTACGGGGCGATCTCATTCAGACCCGGTGCTTTCCGTAAGCGCAGCCTGTGGATATCTGATCTTGTTTCTTCTGGCATGATTTCGCCAGTGTCTACAACGAGATCTTCTTGAAACTATCTCCCCGTCGAAAACGTATAGGATCAGAGGGTCAGGCTGATTTAGAACCTCTCAGAAGTGCTGAACCCAACATTGATCTTGTTCGGCCTAGAAGGAGCTTTCCAGCTCGGTTCTTTCCAGCTCGGTTCTTGACCAGATAACTCAGGAACCTCCCCCATCCTGAAAGATCATTGACAATGTGGTAAACCATGCGGGAGTCGCCACAGTTTGACTGTGCCTCACGTCTTTGCCAAGTATCCATTCTTTCTTGTCATGGCGACATGAGCATTTCACCTGTTGGTCCATGGAATGTTTATATGGTTGTCAATAAATGGGACGCTAAACATCATTTTGGCTTTAATAAGATTTACCTAGTAAATAGGCAAGAATAAACCTGGTGTCCTGCATGATTCATGTTCTTACCAACAACAAAGCATTCACCGAGTTCATAACCACAACTTCAAAAATCGGAAGTAGGAAATTTCCATGTGAAGGCAACATAAGTTGCCATGTACTTGCAAAGGTACTTATAGTTAGTAGAATGTCTAAAGTCAACTATCGAAATAAAGTGTTACCCATCATTTAAGTCGTTACTACAAACATGCACGACAGGTTACCTGCTTAATTGTAGAATCTTTTTTAAATTTTTTAAAAAACACCTACTGCCTCAAAAATAGAAAGTGGGCACATGCATCAAGCTTATGCATAGACCTTTTAACATAATCTCTAAGACTCTCAGATATGTCGTTTTGCATATATGTGCATCAACTTAATAATACTTTAGCCAGTAATAAAAAACTTAATTTATTTTCCTTTCATAATTATGATGATGGATTACAGGCTATTTAGTAAACACTTTTTTTTAAATCTGCGAGTGCTCTGAGAATAAGCATCACAATATGTGGTGTCATTGTGAGTCCTCTGTGTGGACGTCAGTGAAGCCCTGGGCAACACAAGTGACGCATTCATGTGACCGAGGGGAGTCTGTAACACCTGCTTCCCATAATTAATCAGAAGTATCACAACAATTTGACATGAAATCTCATGGAGGTAGCACACCTATCCACCACACAGCATAGATATACCAGATAGTTCTGACTCAAACTGTGAACTTTTTGTACCCTTCACTGTTCTGCGCAGGTCGTACTTGTAACCAGTCATGTCCGCTGACACATGCCTCATGTTGTAGGAAGTTGTGCCTCTGAATGTTTTTTTGTTTTGTTTTGTTTGTTTTTGGTCTTCATGGTTTCTTTTCAGGACAATTCATGATTTCTGATAAATCACTTGTGCACAGAAGAGTTGGGGAAGTTATGTTCTGGCAAAGAAGAGGCATATAAAAATTTAGATAATTAGGCGTTCTCCATTCTGCATAACCGAAGCAGTTATTTCCTGTTTCAATATAAGCTTACTGCTACTTGTTCTTACAGATACTATACTATACATATCTATAGAAAATCATGTCTTTGCATCGTAGGCACTTTTGTTTCAGCTTCTTCCCTCTGAGTGGAAACAAAAATTGAGAGCATTAAAATCCAGAGTCAATCTGCTCAGTTTCTTCCCCCAAGCCATATCTATCATGAACAAGGACGCTGCTGTCATTGCTGTCTGAGAACTCATCCCAGTCACACGCTCTGAACATAATTTCCTTCATACCTGTAACATTACTTATGCATAAATAAATAAATAGCATTTGACCTTAGCATTTGAAGTATCTTTTTTTTTTGCACTTCAAACTGTACTCTTAAATGTGTTCTGCCATGTGGTGTATGAATTTTAGAAGGATTCTTAATGTTTTTACTACACAGAAGCATTTTCCACCTTCAATTGGAAAGAAATTACATTTCAAATGCGCTTGATTTGTACTGCTAGTTTTAGCTTGTTTAGCTCCTCCCCCTCTGCCACATAGGAAAAGATTTTTTTTTGGTTCCAAAAATGCAAGTCACTGCATTTTTTTTCAGTGTGAAAATACTACTAACACTGCCTATACTATGAAATGCTGTAGAATAGAGCAGAAGTATACTAAATGGGATGCGCTTTTGTTTATATTCAGGAAATGGCAGAATGGTCTGATATGCCAAATTAGGGACGGGGCAAAGTTTTCTAACACTCTTTGAACTGAGTATAACTATGATTCAGTATGTTATCACCACTGGTGTGACATTGTATTTTAAAGTGCCCATATTATACTATTTTAAATGTTCCTAATTTTGGTGTCTCCTGCAATAGGTTTACATGCATCCCAAGGTAAAAAAAAAACAAAAAACACCCACTTTAATTTTCTCATGATATACATTACATTTCTCACAGTGTCTGTAACGGTTCGATAAAGGATGTGGTGTCTCTAAACCCCTCTTTTCCGAGAGCCTGCTCTGATGGACCAGTCTGTTGTGATTGGTTGACCGGAGGCTTTGTCAGCATCTGATTCACAGTGATACAAACAGTACAGATGGTGTTGATTTTACCATATCAATCTCATCCTTTGGAAGTGTATCAAAATGGATTTTGCTTTGGCAGCAAAAAACAGTGTCTTCTCAACATGAACAACACAAATCAAACTCTACCAGTCTTTTCCAGAAAATAGTTCCAAACAAATCCACTGTAGATTCATTGCGGGTCTCTGAGCAACACATTCCTTTACTGAGAGAATCCACGACTCACTAATAAAGAAAGTCTCTTGCTTTGTCCTTGAATGAATCTGCTGTTTTGAACTAATCGTTTGACTGCATGATTCAATGACACACTCATTAAGACAATGATTTGCCACCACCTTCTGGTGGTTTTAGTTCCTGGAGATGAGTAGTTCCATCAAGTTACAAGCTTTTAGACTGTGTGGAATGGACTTAAGGACTCTCCCTTTTCATCTTTTCTGCAAAGAATGGTAACCCATATCAGAATTTAAGTAGTGAACACACACACACACACACTGCAAACTGTGGACACACACACCCGGAGCAGTAGGCAACCATTTGCTGCGCCACCAAGGGGAGCAATTGAGGATTAGGTGCCTTGCTCAAGTACACCTCAGTCATGTATTATCAAAGAATGAATTATTTCCATAGAGGTTCTCATGAGAGTAATGCATAAAATAAGTTTAACAGAGGCCATTTAGAGCTGTGCAGGTAAACCTCACTCCCCTGGCTTCAAGGGGTGCATTAGTGAGCAACACTAGAGACTGTGGTCTTTAGTGTACTTGTTATAGTGTCTGGCTCCCATGCTGGAAACACCGGTTCGAATCCTGCTCAGAGTGGTGCAAATAGAACCGGAGGGGTTAGATTGGTGCCGTGACCCAGATGGGAGTGAGGTTTAGGGGGATGAGTGTAACGGAGGACACCTTGGAGTGGTGCGAGTAGAACTGGAGGGGTTAGATTGGTGCCGTGACCCAGATGGGAGTGAGGTTTAGGGGGGTAAGTTAGTGCCAGCTAGTGAGAGCTGTGCATGTAAACCTCACTCCCCTGGCCTCAACAGGTGTGTTAGCAAGCATCACTGGAGGCTGTGGTCTTCAGCGTCCTTGTTAGCGTGTCCGCCTCCCATGCTGGAAACACCGGTCGAATCCCACTCAAGAGTGGTGCAAATAGAACCGGAGGGCTTAGATAGGTGCCATGAGCCAGATGGGAGTGAGGTTTAGGGGGGATGCGTGTAACGGAGGACACCTTGGAGTGGTGCGAGTAGAACTGGAGGGGTTACATAAGCAACTGAATGTTACACTTTTAACAGTCATTCATGAGTATGAAATTGGCTTCCTACATTTGATTCCTTCTTTAGCCTTGTTGTAATGTCAACGTCAATATGTAAAAGATTAGTCATAATTCAGTTTAGTGCCCTGTAAATAACTGTGTCCTTGTACAGTCACTATGGTGCCTTAAGGTCCTTTTTTATAAACTTAATGTAATGTAGTTGAATTTCTAGGACCCAGGGGGTCTGGAATTAAAAGACCTCAGTTGCCCCTTAATTCCAGTGACTTCCCACAGTTATTGCATTAGAAATGAAGCAGCAGGCACACTATGGCCTTCTCTTTGTATATAGAGTACAGTAGCATGTTAGAGTGAGCTGTGTCTCCTCTTCGACCTTGAGGAATTGATGTGTCGGTGTGCCGCAGCAGGGCAGAAACTCATAAATAAGAATGAAGGATAGCCCAAGGGGCCCTGAGGGTGTACCGTCAAGAGTGGAAGCACAAGCCTCAATGAAGACACTAAGCCTTTACCTCCTTGGCCACCTGAAGATTAATTACAACCGCCAGCACTGCCAACTGACCCCTCAATAAGACCTTGCCCTAGAACCCCCTCCTCCATCCCTTCTTCTCTTACTTCATCATGCATTTTCACTGCTTCCCAGGAACACTTTAGCAGGGCTTAAACAATTGATTATAATTGTGAATATTAATATATATTTTAATGTTTTTTTGAGGGGTCATATTGTTACTTATGTCAGGGGTTTTCAGGGACCTCCAGGAGTTCTTGAAAAAACAGAGATATTTAATTAAATGTTTATTGCTTTTTTTAACAGAAAAAAAACCCAGCAAATATGCACAGACTCACAGTCAACTGAATCATCACATTTGGGGGCTCTTGGCATTAACAGTTTTAAAAACCTTACTTGGTAGGCACAGTTCATAGTTTTTCTTTCACTGTTCTCTCTGTGGTCTTATCTTTATTCAGGAAGGTCACGTTTCATTTGCTCTTAGCCAATTTTCTTTGGGAACAGACACAATGTAATGAACATGAGGTTCACAGGGGAACAGACACAGTCAGATAAACGTAACATATATGAACATGAGACAGTCTTTCCTAAAATAGGAACAAGCAGCATGATAATAGATTGTGGTGACAGGAAATCTGCAGGCTTTGTGGAAACCCTGTGGTTTTATGGTGTACAGCAGGAAATCGAGACACTGTATACTGCTATGGATCTTTTCATTCAGCAGTTTTTTTGTATCTTAAAGCTGCAGTGTGTGAATTTTTGCACCACTAGTACCTCCGAATGGAATTGCAAAAATTATGATCCAGACAGGTTTCCCATACACTTCCCACCCATTCCCATCTTCCAATCAATGTTCATTAGCATGTTCTCCTTGCAATAATGAAAATGACTTTAAATATGCATTGCGCAGTGCAGAGATTGTCTAGAATCATCCACAATGCTAAAATCCTTTCAGAATACTGCAATGGAACACATTTTCCACATTAAAAATGGTAATGTGTTGGTAATGTTGGTTGAATGCACCATATAAGACAGTAAAAAAATTGTACATGGTGTTCTCCTGTTGTATTTTCCAAAGAAAACAATGACTCGACTATAAATAAAACATGCTATTTAAGAACAAACAGAGAGAACGAATTAAAATTAACCAACAAAAAAACTAAATAAATCTGGCCTCCCAGATATATAAAAATGACTTTTATACTTTTTATATTTGGTAACACTTTATATTAAGGTACACATATTCACTATTAACCAAGCTCTAGTAACATTGTTCAAATTCAATTCATAATTTTCAATTCATAGTTTCAGTCACGTGACTGGCGCAGCAAAGGGCTTGTCAATTTTCCATCTGTTTCAAATATTTAGATCACCTCTCAAAATAAGAAAAACAATATGAGAAAAAAACTGCAAGTTTTGGGCACATGTGATCCATATACAGCACCTGCTGCAGTATTTCAATCACTAAAACCAGTGGGACATTCAAAACACTTAACATGATAATTGCTTAATGTGGCTTAATGTACTGTACTAAAACAGTGGTATTAAAAGATCAAATACAACTTATTGGATGATGCATACTATATAGGCAATCAGATGGGCCCAGAATATGAACACAGTGCGCTAAATTGCACATTAAGCATTTTCTTTATAATAGTTTTCATTGGGAAAATACTTAACTTGCAAGTGTGGTGCGTTCATATTCTGGGCACATCTGCTTAACTTTATATAGTGTGCATCATCCAATAAGATGCATACTGAATTCACTGAAGTCACTGCTTTAGTACTGTCATGGTTTTGCTTGTTTGTGTTCAGAGACTCTTAGTTTGAAGATTATTTTGTTCCGTTTTTCCTGGTTTCCCATTTCTATTTAGTTCCTGTTTCCTTGTTTGTCATGGTTTCTATGCCTGTTAAATCTCGCATTGTGGCACACCCTTTTATATGGTTGAATTGGAGGAGCTCTGTAAGCTTATTTTGATGAAACTTCAGCTGTGTGTTCGTTGTAGGAGGCTGATTACATGGACATGACTATTGTCAATCATGACGCCACCAACTGGCAGCAGGAAGTGTGTGACTTTCAAAATGCTTTGAAATACCTCTTATTTTTACCCGATTTGCTTCAGACTATGTCAGAATAATTTCAGATGCATGAAAATATTCTTAATATCTTGAATAATGTTGTCATGGCAACGAAAAAAACCCTTGAATTATTTATGGGGCTTTCTGAGGCACTTAGCATGCTTCAAATTGCATGAAACTCGACACACACACACACACACACACACACACACACACACACACATCAGAGTTGCCAGCAAAGCCTTAGAAATGGGTGTGGAGGAGGTGCTCTATAGCACCACCTTTTGACTAAATTTAGGGTTTAGTTTTACCTACAGTCACCAAACTCGGTATATATATTGTTCTCTTTAACTTTCTTTTTTAATTAACTTTCTAATTTAGTCTTTAGCTCCGAACAAAGGGAAGTCAGCTATTTTTGTTTGAATGTGGATTTTTTGAACCAAGCTCTCAGTTTTGAATACTGCTCCAAAGGCCGTCATACAATTCACACCAAACTTTTTCAACATGAAGTCAAGACATTAAGAATGCTAAATTGCGGACGGATGTTGGATATCTCAAACTGTTTGGCTATTGTGAGGTAACGTATTTATGGTGAAAAAAGGGAAACAGGAAGTGTGTTATAACTTCTGCAAACATTGACTAATTTTGATGAAACTTCAGCTCTGTGTTCATTGTATGAGGCCGATCACATAGATAGATAGTTGTCTTATTCTTATTATTATTTTATTATTTACCTGCATACCAAAGCAAATTCCTTGTACATGTTGTACTTGGCAATAAAAGTGGATTCTGATTCTGACATGGATGTGACTATTGTGAGTCAAAGTCATAGCGCCACCCGCTGGCAACAAGAAGTTGCTTTGAAATCGCCCCTCTTATTTTTACGCAATTCGCTTTAAACTTCGTCAGAATAATGTCAAGACATGGCAGATGTAGAGCTGTGAAAGGATTCTTGATAACTTAAATACTGTTGCCATGGCAACACGTCAAACTTTTATAATATTCTTGGGTGTTTTTGAGGTTCTTAGCATGCCTCAAAAGTGCCTGAAACTCTATACACATCAAAGCTGTTGGCAAGTAGACACGGGCAAAGCCTTAGAAATGGAAGGAGGAGATCTATACGGCCACCTTTTGACAAAAGTTGGGGGCTTAGTCTTACCTACAGTCGCCAAACTCTGTACATATTTTGTTCTCATTATTTTTCGTCTCTCTTGGGTCCATCATCGCTTTTAAAAAGAGTACTTGTTATGGAAAAATATACTTGAAACTTTAAAATATACTTAATTTCGAAGTGATTGTAATGTGTTTGAGCACTTAATTGCATGTACTTTACAAGTATTTTCATTTAAATTTATATTAAATGCAATTAGTTGAAATTAAGAGTGCTTTTTTGACACTTCTGTGGGACTTAAGTACATTTTTATATGAAATTTCATAATTACTTAAATTGCCTTTGAAATGTGTGTTGTAAGGCAGTGGTAAAGGCAGGCAGCAAGAAAAGATGGAAAACTCTGAAAGTTCTTAAAGATGAATTTAATTTCCTTGTGGGGGCATATTCCAGACAGTGCAACTGGGTTCCAATCACCAATATTCCAAAACAATGATAACAAAACAAAAATAAAGAAAAAAAACAAAAAAAAACAAAATAATATTTACATAGGAAACATAAAGTAAGTTGGCTACTGGCCCAACAGTAACACTCAGTTCCTTTCCCCTTGTGTCCTAACAATTACCCTTTTTAAACTTAAGGCTCCTCCCCTCAAATTCAAACAGACCAATGTCAAGGCCATTTCAATTACAATTTACATCATTTGTTTATAAAAACACGTTTAACATCAGCATTTTAATACAAATATTCACATCATCTTTATCAAACTCTATTTTCCCTATGGAAACCAATGAGAATCTAAAAAGACATGCAAACAATGTAATTTCCTTTAAAACATGCTTAATTCTTGAACTCCTCCTCCTTTGGGACGGTATAAACCTAGCTTCCTGTTTGCGGGCCCCTCCTATCAGGAAGCTCCAGGAAGAAGGTAAGACAAAAAAAAACTTTCATCAACAAACAAGTCATTAATTCATTCACCTTTTTCTTGTTTTACAGGCCAAAAGGCTAAGATGGACAAACATGGGTCACAATGGAATGTGCACCTTCCATTGGACACATGTGAAAAACAAACAGTGAATAAAAATGATCTTAAAACAAACCCATTGTTTGGCTCTTTGAGTTGTAAGTTACCAGCCTTATTTTATCACATTTTCTCCCTTCCCCCCCCCTCTGGATAGAATTAGTCCGATAGACGGGACAAGTAATCAGCAATGAGGTTTTTCTTACCTGGACAATGCTCAATGTTAAATTTATAAGGTTGCAGAGCCAGACACCAGCGCAGTATCCTCGAATTTCTACTCTGCATTGTCTGCATCCACTTCCAGGCTCGATGGTCAGTTTGCAGGGTGAATTCCCGCCCAAGTAGGTAGTACCGGAGAGAGTCAATAGCCCACTTAATCGCAAGGCCTTCTTTTTCCACCGTTGAATATCTTCTCTCTCTGTCGAAGAGTTTTCTGCTCAAGAACAGTACTGGCCTCTCACTCCCAGGCTCTCCTTGGGCCAAAACTGCTCCCAGTCCGACATCCGAGGCATCCACCTGCACAAGGAATCTCTTCGAGAAATCAGGGCCCTGTAAAACAGGCTCTTGACATAACACATCTTTTAGTGCTTTGAAAGCTCTTTCACATTCATCTGTCCAGTGAAACTTAGAAGGACTCTTCTTGGTTAGATCAGTCAATGGGGTAGCCAAAGAGGCAAAATGAGGGATAAAACGGCGGTACCACCCAATTAAACCAAGAAAGGATCTCACTTGTTTCTTTGTCTGTGGCCTTTGAATATCTTGGATACACTTAAGCTTCTCTACCTGTGGCTTAATCTGACCATGGCCAATGAGGTATCCCAAGTACTTCACCTCTGTTTGTGCCCACGAGCATTTGGTGGTATTAATAGTGAGTCCAGCTTTCTGAAGCCTTCGTAGGACATCACTAAGATGCTCTAGATGTTCCTGCCACGTTCCACTATATATCACTACATCGTCTAAATATGCTGCTGCATATCGGTCACACCCAGCAAGAACACTGTCCATAAGTCTCTGGAACGTTGCTGGGGCTCCGTGTAACCCAAAAGGCATTACAGTGTACTGATATAGTCCTGTGGGGGCACGGAAAGCAGTATATGGCTTACAAGAGGGGTCAAGGGGTACCTGCCAGTATCCTTTACATAGGTCTAGTGTCGTCATGTAATGAGCTTTACCCAGTCTTTCAATCAGTTCGTCTATCCGAGGCATTGGATAGGAGTCAAAACAGGATACGCTGTTCAGTTTCCTAAAATCTGTACAGAACCTCAGTCCACCATCTTTCTTAGGAACCAGAAGTATAGGACTCGACCACTCACTTTGAGAAGGTTCGATGATTCCCATCTCCAACATCATTTCAACTTCCTTCTTTAGACTCTCAACCATCCTCTCAGGAACTCGGTATGGTTTCTGTCGGATTGGAGCTTCCTCTTTCAAGATGATGTTATGGGTGACCACTTGGGTACGCCCCGGTCTTTCCTGGAAGAGGGATGGAAAAGATTGACGTACCTCTGCGAGTTGTTGCTGTTGTTGTTCACTTAAATGTGAATTAAGGCCAGAATCCTCCGCTGAAGGTCGTATTGGTTCCATCTCCAAGTCATCTTCTTCCTCCATGACTGACCGCACCATCAGTACCACTTGCTCTTTGGGTTCAAGTCCTCTCTCCTTAAATTCTCTCAACAGGTTAACATGAAGGATCTGTTTGGGACGCTTTCTTTCCGGACACAGAATCTCATATGTTACAGGGCCCAGTTTTCGGGTAACAACATACGGACCCTGCCACTTGGCCAACAGTTTGCATGTACCTGAAGGTAACAGTACAAGAACTTTCTGTCCAGGTTTTAGATCTCTTTCTCTGGCATGAGTGTCGTACCATACCTTCTGTTTCTTTTGGGCATTCTGTAGATTGTCTTTGGCCAGAGCCCTGTACGTCTCCAGCTTGTCCCTCATCTGCAACACATAAGAGATGATACTGCACTGGGCTGGTGTCTCTGCCGTCAACTCCTCTTTGAGCATGTCCAGGGGGCCTCGAACTTGCCTGCCATACAAAAGCTCAAAAGGAGAAAAACCAGTTGAACATTGGGGCACCTCTCTATATGCAAACAAAAGAAAAGGAATCCATTTATCCCAATCTTTACCTGTCTCAGCCACAAACTTTTTGAGCATGTTTTTCAGTGTGCCATTAAAACGCTCAACTAAACCATCTGTTTGTGGATGAAAGGGGGTGGTTCGGATACCTTTAATGCCCAGTTGTTTATATAGGAGTTTCATCACATTCGCCATGAAATTGGTTCCTTGGTCAGTAATAATCTCGGAAGGTACTCCGACCCTGGAAATCAAGTCAATTAAACATTTTACAATATGTTTAACTTGAATGGATCGCAGAGGGTACACCTCAGGATATCTAGTAGCATAGTCGCAAATTACCAGGGCAAACTGATTACCTGTACTACTCTTTACCATAGGACCAATTATGTCCATACCTATTCGATCGAACGGGGTACCAATGATTGGCAAAGGCTGTAAATAACTTCTGTCTGCCTTCTGGACCGGAGCTACGAGCTGGCACTCAGAACAGGTCTTACAGTAATTTTGTACATCCTGATACATTTTGG
The DNA here is from genome assembly GCF_018812025.1 of Megalobrama amblycephala. Lineage (NCBI taxonomy): Eukaryota > Metazoa > Chordata > Actinopteri > Cypriniformes > Xenocyprididae > Megalobrama > Megalobrama amblycephala. The sequence continues at coordinate 911,045 of NC_063048.1, read as the reverse complement.
GCCAATAAAATCTTTGACTAATTCGCCCATAAGTTTTCTGCTGACCCAAATGTCCAGACCAGGGTATAGTGTGACCTAGATGTAAGATCATCTTACGCAGTTCAGTGGGCACAACCAATCTGGGACTCTCTGTATTTGCCATATACAAAAGATTGTCTTTTAAGATGTACTGATCCCCACCAAACTGTGATACACCCACAAGATTACCATCTACCTCACACACTTTTTGAAAGAGGGGTTGTAAGGTAATATCTGACCTCTGCAACTCCTCAAAATTGTCAGGCACTCGCCATTGAGAATCTATTAAATCAGACTCAGGACCAGGGAGACATAGTGCAACATCCTGGGCCTTATCTTTTCCCTTATTTTTTCCTTGCCTTCGTTGTCTTTTACTCTTTTTAACCTTCCCCCCAGAACCAAACAAATCTGCATCAGCATTAGGAAGGGGCTGTAACCCTTTGGTTTGAGATCGAGTTACCACGGCACAAGTTTTGGGTGTTGCATTGATCAGATCAGTTAAAGAAGGGAAGTCATCCCCTATTACCACATCATATGCCAGGTTGTCAATTACCCCCACCCTCAGCAAAAATGCCTGCTCATCGATAACCATAGATACATCAGCAGTTGGGTAGCTTTTTTCTTCCCCATGTACACATCCTAAACACACTGTATCCCCATAGTTTAACATTTCACAGTTCAATAAATGTGATTTCACCAAGGTTTGTGTACTCCCTGTATCCACAAGTGCTTGGGCAGGATGACCATTGACAGTTACTGAAATAACATGTCTAGGTTTAACAGTAGATTTCAATAGTTCACTGGACCTTTCATCTCGGGGAACATAACACATGTTTGTTACCTTGGGTTTTCTCAAAGGGCAAAGAGATGCCTTGTGCCCAGGCTGTTGGCAGTAAAAACAAATCAAGGGCCCCTTAGCAGCAGTATAAGTTTTCCCCACTACTCCCACAGTCTGATCGTTAGGCTCCTCGATTTTACCCTTACCCACAGTACCTTTGTAAGTCCGCTGCGGTTCCCGATGTGCGGCCATATACCTCTCTGCCAATCTCGCAGCTTCCTCTCCAGTCTGGGGTTGATTTTCTTTAACCCAAGTCCTTACATCTGGACGAAGAATTCTCAGGTACTGCTCAAGAATGATAGTCTCTCCTATCTGTTCCTTAGCCTTGACTTCTGGTCGCATCCACCTCTTATACAAACCTTTGATTCGATTGTAAGTCTCTCTGACACTCTCACCAGATGGCACTGTGAGACTCCTGAAGCGTTGGCGATAAGTCTCCTCCGTGACATTGTACTTAGCTAGTACTGCAGCCTTGATGTCTTCGTAGAAACCAGATCGTTGTTCATCCATCCCAGCATACGCTTCCAAGGCCTTGCCTGTCAAAAGAGTAACAACTCGGGCCGCCCATTCATCCGTTAGCCATCCCCACGTTCTTGCGATACGCTCAAAGCGAATAAAAAAACTCTCCACATCTTCCCCCTCAACGAATTCAGGAATTCGGGGTTCATGATATCGTCTATAAGGTACAGCTGGTGATTGGCTTATAGCTTGCATGCTATCAACTACAGGGCGAGCTTGAGCTGAATGTATCATACCTCTTAATGGTGGTGGGTAAGTCCTTGGTGTAGGTAAGGGGTGATGAGTATGTTGGCTGACTTGCTCTTCAAATCCCCATTCATTTCTAGGTTTCGGAAAAATGGTGGTTTTCAAATCATGCAGTTCATCAAACAGAATTTTCTCATTTCTTTGTTGCTGTCGCATGAAATCCCTCATTTCTAACAAAAAATCTTGTCCCATAACAACATTGTCTTTACCATCTCGAGGAGTACTTGCTGTCCCAGTCTTGGGTCTTACCACCGGGCCAGTCTCTTCATCTTGAATATTACCTGGATGGTGAAGCATGCTTGAAATGGCTTCCTCCTGTGCAGCAGCCCCCAGTTCCAAATCACCACCCTGAGCTTCCACTGTATCCTCTTCTCCCTCTGAGAACAAAATAGGATGTGCTCTGGTAGTCCGTTGAGGACAAAAATGCCCTTTAGCAGTCATCTTACTACTTCCAGTTTTCTACTGCCAGTCTCCCCAGAAACGTCCATCCCACTTCTGACACCATTTGTTGTAAGGTGGCCGTTGACAGTGGTAAGGCAGGCAGCAAGAAAAGATGGAAAACTCTGAAAGTTCTTAAAGATGAATTTAATTTCCTTGTGGGGCATATTCCAGACAGTGCAACTGGGTTCCAATCACCAATATTCCAAAACAATGATAACAAAACAAAAATAAAGAAAAAAAACAAAAAAAACAAAATAATATTTACATAGGAAACATAAAGTAAGTTGGCTACTGGCCCAACAGTAACACTCAGTTCCTTTCCCCTTTTGTCCTAACAATTACCCTTTTTAAACTTAAGGCTCCTCCCCTCAAATTCAAACAGACCAATGTCAAGGCCATTTCAATTACAATTTACATCATTTGTTTATAAAAACACGTTTAACATCAGCATTTTAATACAAATATTCACATCATCTTTATCAAACTCTATTTTCCCTATGGAAACCAATGAGAATCTAAAAAGACATGCAAACAATGTAATTTCCTTTAAAACATGCTTAATTCTTGAACTCCTCCTCCTTTGGGACGGTATAAACCTAGCTTCCTGTTTGCGGGCCCCTCCTATCAGGAAGCTCCAGGAAGAAGGTAAGACAAAAAAAAACTTTCATCAACAAACAAGTCATTAATTCATTCACCTTTTTCTTGTTTTACAGGCCAAAAGGCTAAGATGGACAAACATGGGTCACAATGGAATGTGCACCTTCCATTGGACACATGTGAAAAACAAACAGTGAATAAAAATGATCTTAAAACAAACCCATTGTTTGGCTCTTTGAGTTGTAAGTTACCAGCCTTATTTTATCACAATGTGGTTAAAGAGTACTGCTGAATGTTCTGACAAACATTTATGGCACTTTTTAAAAGTGTACTTAAGTGTGTTAAGAAACATAGTCATGAAAGTGTACTCTCTTTCACTGCACTTAATGGCCTTTTATTTCATTAATATTATACTATTTTTATGTATAATATTATGTATAATATTATACAAGTAGTTTTTTTAATATATACTTTACAAGTACACAACAAGTGTACATTCAATGCAATTAAGCACACTTCTTTTCCCAAGGGTACCACTGCTATGCATTATCTATGCTATGCTATAATCATTGTCGTCAAGAACAGTAGCTCTTTCCTCCGCACTGCAGAGAAAGGTGAATGCTAGTGTCTTTCTCGCTTTTGGAGTATTGATTCTGCTAAAGCTGCCACACCTGAAATAGCTCAGACAGCGCTGACACACACAAACAAATCTGAGAGTATTCTGTGCAAGGGGACAATGATGGGCTAGAGCACAATATACCCATCTCACAGGTCTCATGTTTCTGTATCTGCATCTGCAGATGTGGAAAGGGTTGGTGTGCTTTCACATTGAGGTGCTGAGCTCTCTTGCATAACTAAAAATAGAGAAATTGTGCATGTTTCACCTCAGCCTCTCAGGGTGTAACCTGCTTTTCTTTCTTAAAGTAGTGTGAGGTAATTTGCAAGCCCATCCCTCGTATCCCTGAGTCAGCCATTAATCAAAGGCAGGCTGTAGTAGGCTGTGGAGGCCGGAGGGGGTGGTGGGCATACAGAGCGGACACATTAATCAACTATTGCACAGTGAAAGAGCTGAAAATGACAAAGCCGAGTAGCGGTGTTATCATCCCATTGGAGTCACAGAACACAGTAAAAGAATAATCTTTACACGCTTGCTCTTCCAACTCTGGCCCTGCTCAAACCACAGTACAGCAAACAGTCATTGACATGCCTCGGAAATCTGCTATTATAGTATTACACTTTTGAAAACAATTCAAATCCCATAATCCCACATATTTTGACACGGTATGATCAAAATGGGTGAATGAACCCTATTAAAATAGACTGTGCAGCCAAACTTTGCAAACATTTTTTTTTTTTTCTGGCAATAAAATGTTTCCATTATGCCTGACCTGAAACAAATCACTGAAGTCGAAGCTGAAATTACCACGAATGTTTGATGAGCTTACATGAGGACCTCGATTTAATTTCAACTTCATTTTCAGACTTAATATTTTTTATGATAAAAATGTTTAGAGCGACACAAAACTTATAACAAAATTCATCAAATCCATCTCTAATACTTACTGACATTTGTGCTGCCTTTTTTCCTCCAAAATGATGTCTCTTTCTGGGAGATGATGCCTGTAAATTTTTGCTGGAGACAAACCCTGCATCCCCATGTGCATACTATCCATTCTAAATAGTTATGTGAGATTAGAATAAGTGTGTCCCAAAGCATAAGAATGGAGCATGCCAAAAGAATTCGGACATACTACTCTTGTCACCAGTGTTGGGGATAACGCATTACAAGTAACTTGAGTTACGCAATCAGACTACATTTTCAAGTTACTAGTAAAGCACTTTTTTAAAGCTTTTTCAATTTACAACAAAATATATGTTACTTTTTCAAATAAGTAACACAAGTTACTTTTTCACATTTATTGACTTTTTCCGAATTTGGATTGTACCAAGTTTGTGTGACATGATGGTTATTGTACAACCCGACAGTGGTTTAGTAAAATGAAAACAAAAGCATCTGAGGCAATATTTTATTCACAATAGAACATAGATAACATAACAAATGTTTAAACTGAGAAATTTTAGAATTTTATGCACAAAATGAGCTCATTTCAAATTTGATCCCAACTATTTTGAGATGAGCTCGATGCTCAGTTTTACAAAACGTCTGGACATTGAGGTTATGAGTTTCTGGAGTTTTGGTGTTGGAATTTGGTCCCATTCTTGCCTGATATGTTTCCAGCTGCTGAAAAGTTCGTGGTCGATGTATTTTTCTCTATAGGTGAAAGATCTGGACTGCAGACAGGTCAATTCAGCACTTGGACTCTTCTACGATGAAGCAATGCTGTTGTAATAGCTGCAGTATGTGGTTTTGCATTGTCCTGCTGAATTACACAAGGCCTTCCCTGAAATAGACGTCGTCTGAAGGGGAGCATATGTTGCTCTGAAACCTTTATATACCTTTCAGCATTCATAGTGCCTGCAAGCTGCCGTACTGTATGCACTTATGCAACCCCATACCATCAGAGATGCTGGCTTTTGAACTGATCGCTGATAACACGCTAGAAGGTCCGTGATTTCCAACAAGAATGTCAAATTTGGACTCATCTGATCATAGAACACTTTTCCACTTTGAAACAGTCAATTTTAAATGAGCCTTTTTTCCCAAATTTTGGCCCACAGGACATGACGGCGCTTCTGGACCATGTTCACAAATGGCTTCCTTTTTGCATGATAGAGCTTTAGTTGGCATCTGCAGATGGCACGGCGGATTGTGTTTACCGACAGTGGTTTCTGGAAGTATTCCTGGGCCCATTTAGTAATATCATTGACACAATCATGCCAATGAGTGATGCAGTGTCGTCTGAGGGCCCGAAGACCACGGGCATCCAATAAAGGTCTTCGGCCTTGTCCCTTATGCAAAGTGATTTCTCCAGTTTCTCTGAATCTTTTGATGATGTTATGCATTGTAGATGATGAGATTTGCAAAGCCTTTGTAATTTTATGTTGAGGAATGTTATGTTTTTATGTTATGTTATCTTTTTACACACTCTTTCACAGATTGGAGAGCCTCTGCCCATCTTTACTTCTGAGAGAGACTGCCTCTCTAAGACATCCCTTTTATAGCTAATCATGTTACAGACCTGATATCAATTAACTTAATTAGTTTCTAGATGTTCTCCCAGCTGAATCTTTTCAAAATGTTCTTGCTTTTTCAGCCATTTGTTGCCCCCATGCCAACTTTTTTGAGAACTGTAGCAGGCATCAAATTTGAAATGAGCTCATTTGGTGGATAAAAGTGTAAAATTTCTCAGTTTAAACATTTGTTATCTATGTTATCTATGTTCTATTGTGAATAAAATATAGGCTCATGTGATTTGAAAGTCTTTTAGTTTTCATTTTATTCAAATTTTTAAAAAAAAAAAAAAACGTCCCAACATTTCCAGAATTCAGATTGTAGTTTTAGACTAAATGTGAACATGCATTTACTGATCTCACTTGCACAAAAACATATTTAGTTATTCCTCAAAATGAACAAAAACAGTGAAATGCAAACTCAGAATATCACGCAAACTTCCAATAACTATGTTAAATAACACAAATATACTTTATGTATTAAATCTCACTGTTAACCAATGTTTTTGTTGCTGACCTTCAATGATCTAATTCAACCATTAGATTTAAAAAAAAAAAAAAAAAAAAAAAAAAAAAAAAGATTTAAAAATAAGAGTGTTGAACTTCTTTCTCCTGTATCTATTCTTCTTTAATCCAGAATGGCAGCACAGCTGAAAGGTTTGTTTGAGCTGCGCCCTCTACTGTACAGGAGTAAATATGCATTTCCTTCAGCCTGAGGCTTATTCATTTCACTTTTGGTGTGAAAGGACCTTAACATTTACCAAAAATATAACTTTTTTGTTGTTAAAAACAAACAAGCAAGCCCAGGTGAGGGAAAAGTAATAAGGCAAAAGTAATGTAACACTTAGTTACTTTTTTATGAAAACTAATGCAACACAATTATTTACTTTTTTAGGGAGTAACGCAATATTGTAATGCATTACTTATGAAGTAACTTTCCCCAACACTGTTTGTCCCTTATACTGTTTTTTTCTCCTACAATATAGTAGGGAAGAATACAATTATGGATGCAGGCAAGGACAGGAAGAACATGACAAGTCATTAAGGAGACGGCTAACGTTTGTTAAAGGGATTATTTATTTATTTATTTTTTAACAAAAAGACTAACAGGATGAAAAGTAATCTTTAAAATAATTTACCAATTATACCAATATTCCCAAGAAATGGGTTTTGTTTGAAATATTTTGGTGAGATAAATAAATAAATAAATAAAAAATTAAGAAACACCTGGAATATTTCTGAATACATTTTTCATTGTAGATTTTAGTGCATAGCACAGCAAAAATGGCAACATAAATATTTAACATTTCAAATGTGACAATGCAGTCTGGAATGCACAATTCAAAGCTGGCTTTTTTATCTTTCAGTTGTTTAGTCTATCTTTTCTGACTCAGCCTCCTTTGGTGGGATGTTCGCCATGGCTTAATCGCTCCAGGTGGTCTTCTGTAAGTGGAGCAGTGCTGATGGTGACTAATAAGGCCAAAGTGCCAGTTTATGTCCCTGAATCCCTGAGTATATATGCATGCTGTTTTCTGCAGGCTGGTGGTGCAGTGACTCCTGTTGCCTTTAGTCTGGCTGGTTGGTTTCTTCTTTAACCTCTTGAGCTGTCATCTCCACTGTAAAAAAATAAATAAACAAATAAATAAAATACATAATTGCCAGGATTTACTTTGTACTGTTTAGTGTTTAAACAACTGAGTGCGATGCATATTAGTAAGAGAGGATACACTTCCAGAAGCCCATGCGTGACAAAGACCAGTTCTTACTGATGCCAGAGCTTTGATCTATTAGTCATCAAATCTGGCTCCCTCTAAAACTCTGATGATGTGAAGTCTGGAGCAGAAGCTGCTTACAAAGAGATTTTGATAGAACACTTCATTATTATAGATCTTGTGATTTTTTTTTTTTTTGTCTATAGAGTCAAAATCCCTTTCAAGGGAAACTCAGTTCACTTGGTGGCCATCACAGAGAGGCACAGATCACTCTCAAGAACATTCTTGTTCACTGTTCCTTGCCGGTGGAATGATCTTCCCAACCCTATCTGGACAGCCAAATCCTTGACAATTTTCAAGAAACAACTGAAAATTAATCTCTTCTGTGAGCACTTAACTGCATATATTTGTTTACTGTTAGTTGTAACGAGTGTTTCTGTGTAATTCGCTGTGTATGTTGATGATAATGCAAGGGAGAGAGAGAGTTTATGAATAATATTTTAATGCACACTTGCACTGTGTTTTATTAAGCTCTTACACTGATTTTCTAGAGTGAAAACATCTTTTGTGTTAAGTACAATAAACGTTATAAAACTCATCGGTAAACAGGCTTGTACTAATATAGTGGATAAAAACAAGAAGACAATTTCAACTGACAATTTCACCGTAATTGAACAAAACTATACCGGTTCTATCTCTATGCAGCATATATTCACAGTTTCTGACATTATATTGCATCCTGACTGAATCCTGACACCGGAGAATCAGCTCTTGAAGCTCCGCCCTCTTAGGCCGAGCACAGCAGCTCATTTTCATACACTAAAACGGCTCACCCCTAAAAAGTGGCTTTTTTTAACATGCTATAAAAAATTATCTGTGGGGTATTTTGAGCTGAAACTTCACATACACACTCTGGGAACATCAGAGACTTATTTTACGTCTTGTAAAATGGGTAAAATAATTGGTCCCCTTTAATGATAAAGTTGACAGTTTCTGTTGACTGTGTTTGTGACCTGATAGGTAGGATCTACAACACAAATGCCTGTCTACATTTGTCAGTTTCTATGGCTTACTCAAGATTCTCTACCGATGTATGGTGTCCATGATCATTACTAGGTAGTCAGCAGCTCATTAGGTTTTGGAACAAAGCTTTAAACTATGTTCTGTTTCTGGTAGGCATGCAGTTTTCTTTGAGGTGGTTTTCTTGATATTGACGTGATATTTGGGGATTCTCGGCGGTGTGCATGTGAATGTGTGTATCACTGTGTAATGAGATTTCAGGCCAGGTGTTTGTGTTGGGTTCACTGCTCTAATTGGGTTTCATGTTCTTCAAGAATCCTTGCACTGCACACACAGTCTTTGATCTTTCTCCAGGCTGTCATTGATGAGAAGGTGGGAACACTCATTAGCTTTGAGGTTTTTGCTTATCAAATGATGGCCAGTAATTAAATCCAAACATACTGGGATCTCATCTGTACACGCATAGATACAGATACAAACTTGCATGGGTCTCAATACATGCAGGTCTAGATTCATGGCGTCTTAACCCGGATGAGTATTGCAGTGGGCAGATATAATAATAGACTAATGGAAGTGCATTAGACAGACTCATTTACTTCTTTGAAGTGAAGAACTCATGCTCTTATAAATCTATTACTAATCAAACTTCCACCTCCATTCTTAAATAGATATGCCTACATAATATGTAATTTAATGGATATAATATCTAATTATAATTGTATGCTACATGATTTCATCTCCAGATGCTTCTCTGATCCATCTTAGTATCACAGTAAATCTACTGAATGATTTGTATTCACTTAATATGAAAGAAACTTAAAAATCTTCATGCATCTTCAGACAGAGGCAAGGCACCAAATGAATTCATTCAGAAGTTTTATATTTGCAAAAAAAATTTGCAAGAAATTAGGAAATTAGGTAATAAGCAGCAATCACAAGCTTGAATTTTGACAAAATAATCCTACACACACACACACACACACACACACACACACACACACACATATATATATATATATATATATATATATATATAAACCTGATTAGTTCTGCCCAGTAACTTATAAACACAACTTCTTTGTTGCACTAATAAAAACCTGTGCTTCCTGACTGCTGTGCACGATACTGAGAAAAAACAACAACAACAACAACAACAAAAAAACATTCAAACAAAGTAAAAAGAATATTTATTATAAAGTCCATACTTAATCAATATAATTCCTTTAGACATAAGCCAAATGTTTCTTAATGTACTGTAGCTCAATATATTTATTTATTTGCTTTTTACAACTTAATTCCACCAACAAAATCTAAATTAGCGAATTTGTCAAATTTTACATTTAAGATAAAAATAAAACATTTTGTTAGCCAATGTTTACCTTTATTTACTTACTATAAATAGACAACTTTGAAAGATCTTAATGTTTCAATTTGTTGTGTTGTCTTTTTCAATATATACCAAGCGGCAACCTCCCCCTTTCTCTCGTGAAGCCAATACGGAAGTAACTTAAACTGCGATTCATCGACTGGCCGCTAGGGACAGGCTCCAAAAGAGAGCAGAATCTCATAGAGTCCCATGTTAAATTGGCCAAGTTTATAGCAGAAAAAAACATGTTTACAAGTTGGTTCAAATTGTGGTTTTGGTCTATACTGCTATTTTTGCCCTTCATGACAACTCTGAGGGGGGTGAATTTTTTTATAACTTATTCGTTTAAATTATTATTAAGCCTTAAAGTTCTGCATAATTAAGGGGGGCGTGGTCACTTGAGTGACAGGTAGATTGCGCTGCTGTCTGTGAGCCGTCATGTTACCTCAGCTGCCGCTGAATTTGGCATCTCAGCCGTATTTGTGCTCGATTATTTTATACAATTATAAAATATGGCTTGCTGGCATAATATTCGAGACTGATGTGTGTCTGTGTAGATGTGCATGCATGGGGAAGAAACAGAACACACGTTGTTGGATCGTGGCATTGGTTGAAAGTTTTGATTGTGAGATTTACTACAATGACAATGGCGGGAGGATATCAAAATCCGACAGCACTGCTTGGATATTATAACTAAAACTGCTGCACTATTTTGAAAAAAATATACTTTGGACACAGGCTCATTTGTTTGTTAGATACGATCGTATACAGTTTTACAACATAAAGGCTGCTCAGATTGCATCCTTTCTTGAAGAACGAATGACAGAGAGCAGATCATTCAGAAGAAATGTGAAATGTTTTTTTGTTTTGCAATGGACACTCATATTTTACCCAAGTGCCACAGATTGGATTCATCTCACGATCTCTATTTCATTATAAAGGTATGAAGTCCCATTTGATTTTCCATGTTGTTATTTGCACACCCAACACTACTGGTGTTGGAGCATCTATATCTTAAAGAAACACCGTAGATTGACAGTAAACCTTTAGAACGTTCTGATGATAAAACTTATCTTCATTAATATTTTAGATCGTATCTAAAATAGATAGATAGCTCCTTTTCTGCTAACATGGTCACGTCGAGCTAGGCGGGCGTGGTTTCAGCAACCAGTCATATCAGCTCAAACCACCTCCCCGCCTAATCTTAGTCCAAACTGAAAACAAGATTATATAGCTTATTCTTGGTTTGAAATAAGATTATTTTGCTTTATTTTATTTTTATTTTGCTTTATTATTTTGCGTGGTTTTCCAAAGTTACTAGCCTCTCAGCATTTTCACTGGCCACAATTTTGACATCAATACCATGGGGAAAAACTGCCATATAGATATTTATAATATTATCTCATAATTTGGCAGCAGGTTAGGCTGCTGTCACTTTAAGACCTGACGCACGGATCCATTATACTGTTACACATGTGTTTTCTTTCTCAACCGTTTACATTCACTTAAAACATAACTGACTGTGTCAGTTACTCGCCAAGTAACTGACAATAATAGAAAAATAATTTTTCTATTATGAGAATACTCGCCAAGACTGGCATTTTGACATTATGTTGTGTGTATTTGACTGTTTAAGCTCAATAAGCAGCAAAAAAGAACTCAATTTAGTACCGAGAGGCGGCTTTATGTGGCGCACTTTGGATGTGAGCACAAAATATGCAGGAATGAGTATACCCAAAACTTGCAATCCCACGCTGAAATTAAAGCCTTGTAACACCAACAATATTCATCTCTAGCAAATGAAATGGTGGGTTTGTGTGTCGACTCACTGTCGGAGAGATGAGAGAGCGAGAGAGAGAAAGAGCAGCTGGTATCGTGTATCTATTCTGTGGAAAATGAGTATTTGAAGTGTTTCAGATATTTCAGTATTGTTGACAACACTACATTGCACTTACATTGGACTTCTTCAATCATTAATCTGCTTAAACCCCACCCCTCCACAATCTCACATTAATTCAAAATCCATCTCAAAATCCAATCAACAACCGATGCATAGAACCGAGAGCCTCCCTACATTTGTTTCTTTTTCGATAATCCATTACACTTCAAGATCTGTTGTTATCATGACTTTATGAAAAAGATGAGGCTCCACTGTAGATACTGAGGAATATCTGGGATATATCTACTTAACATGAAGAGTACATTTATAGTTCTCATAAAAATATAGAGCTATTGAAATAAGTGACACTTGGGGTGATGCGTGCAACATCTTCATTTCCACTGCTTAGACAGAACTCTTGTACTTGCAATACCAAATTTATTCAGTCTTGACTAGTTTCATTTGCATGTATTATTTGTGTAATCAGCCTTGGGTGGTTTGCACAAGATTACAAGTTTTCACTACACCACCTTAAGAATAATGCCCAAGGAAATCAGTTTTCCTAATGCAGAGAAATTTATTATTTACATTTATGCATTTTCCAGATGCAATTATCCAGAGTGAATCACATTGCATTGAAGGTTTATATTTAATCAGTTCATTCATTCCCTGGGAATCAAACCCATGACCTTGGTATCGCAAGCATAATTGCACTAATGTTTGATGAAATGACTGTCTGACTGTTTGAGTTGCTAATATATTCCATGTTTTTTTCTGATCAGCTTTCGGGGTTGGATCTTTCGACTTGGGCCAGTAAGCAAACACCAAGAAGGATTTAGCAACATAGCAATGCTCTGGCAAAACTGCATTGTGGCAGCGGGTTTTGCACAAGCAGCCAAGTCTGTTTGCGTGGCATATTAAATGAAGTGCCCACAAGCGTGAGTGAACAGACAAAGAAATGATCCACGTGGAATAAGTAGCATGTACAGAGTGTTTATGAGGCGTGTTACTTTGAGCGTGATGTTATGCCTGCCATGAACTGAAAGTGTTACCACTGGCTGGCGTTAAGACATGATTGAAAGAGCCTCTGTCTGTGAGCACAATTAATGGTGTCCATGGCATCTGAACCCAGCACAGTCCGACTAACAGAGTGTGATGAATCCACCTCCGCCTGCGCTTTACTTGACATCTGTACATTGATCCTAGAGTTTCATCAGGCCTCAGGATTGAAAGGCCAAGCTGCGAGGCATAAATTTTCAAACGTGTGCGTCTTTAGCTATAAGTCACAATGAATCTTGTTCCTCCTAACCTCAGCCTTCTCTGGACTTCACGCACAATACAAGCTGTAATTCTAACAGCAATAATGTTGATATCGCCAAAATACAGGTTAATCACACTGCTGTTTAAGCAAGATGGGAACCTCTGCAAATAAAATAGACACCTTATTTATTTACAAGTCTACAATGCTCACCAAGGCTGCATTTATTTGATCAAAATACAGTAAAAACAGTTATGCTGTGAAATATTATTACAATAAAAACAACTGTTTTCTATTTGAACATATTTAGGGGTTCAAGTGTGTAGCGCTAAAACCCTATTATTATTATGATCGTGCAGACCGCAACATAAGGCCTAGAAACTTGAAACCTGGCCAGATGGTAGGTCTCAATTTGGGGAGAGCCTGACAAGGTATGACTCTGATTGGCCAATAGGGGGCGCTACAGCGATCAACAATGCGAAACTGCTCATAAAGCCGGGTGCACACTGTGCGATTTGTAATAGACCTTTATGATTGTTGCTTGTCAGACTGTACGAACATGATCCTCATGTCACACTGTGGGTTCTCAGCTGTCCTATATGTCAGACTGTATGACAGTCAACACACGTTAAAAATGGACACATGCATTAAAACTTGTCCGGAGTTTTACATCATCAACCCACACACGTTTGGTGAGCTGCATTACACGCGGGACTGAAATGGAGACTAACAAAGACAGCTCTAGCGTAAATTTTGATCACGGCTTATCTTGAAAAACGAAGACAATTTGATATTCGTGGTAGGAGAAGTCACACTGCAGGACTGTGTGCCAAATCTTCTGACACTGCCAGAATTTCGCCAGAGGTAAAATTTGATCGCAACGGTCAATAATCGGCTGTCGGTGAACATGTCAAGCTAGCGATCAAAGACTACAGATTTTTGCCTAGGATTATAGGAATCTTTTAGGACTTGCAAAATTTGTCTCAGACGACCAAATCGTGGCCAAAATCGAACAGTGTGCACCCACCTTAACTCCTAGACCGTTTGACGCGTTTGACGCGTGTGACGTAGACTCAGGTCTCTTACATGATTGGATTCCTTGGCTCAAGACGAACAAAATATATCTCCGATTTTATTTCCACTTTGACTTTTCCGAAAAATCTACTTTTTCGAACTCCTCATAGGCCATTTGTCCGATTCACTCGAAACTACATCACATACATCATCTAGAGACCTTCCTGGCAAAAGTTATCAAAAGAACTTCGATCGGTGATTCACTTTTGTGGCGGAATGCCAAAACTTTCACTTAAATGGTCATAACTCTTGAATGAAATGAGATATTTTCATTTTCAAACTTGTCATACTCACAAGTTCATTTTGTGGTCATACAAAAAAATGCAGAGATTTGCCACTTGGTGGCACTATAATATGAAAAAAATATAAAAACAGCTAACTACGCAACTGTTAGACCAAATGACTAAAATTGGCATGCACTGTCTTTGTCCTAGTTGCCTTGATTTATGATGACGTTCGTGTATCTCGAAAAAAAAATGGCTGCCATCGGCCTATAAAATTTGAGCACCTCTTAGACCAGGTTAACGGAGGCCAATGGGGATGAAACTCGGTGTGCCTGTTTGACTCGTGGCCCTAGAGGTCTGTGCGAAGTTTGAAAGAAAACGGCCACTGGGTGGCGCAATCGTGTTTTAGAACCTATATATCATGCAACGTATCACACATTCATCATGTTGAATCTCATTCTGAACAACTTTGCCTCAAGAACCACTGCTGTCAATCAAATTGTTCGTTAAACATTTGCGATTATTTGAAAAATCTACTTTTTCGAGCTCCTCATAGGCCATTTGTGCAATTTGTTCAAAATTTGACATGCATCATCTAGAAACACTTATGGAAAAAAGTTATCAAAAGAATTTTGATTGGTGATTCAGGTTCGCAACAGAACGCCAACACATTTAAATTAGCAGTTGCCTTTTAACTAAAATGGTTATATCTCTTGATTGCAATGAAATATTTTCACCAAACATGGTATACGTGTGTACAAGCTCAGTCCAAGGTCACAGTAAAAAAATTGTAGCGTTTGGCTACTTGGTAGCACTGAAATAGGAAAAAAAAACTTGAAAACCACTACATCTACACAACAGTTAGTCTGATAGACTTGAAAATTGGCATGCACTGTCCTTGTCCAAGTTGCCATGATGGTAAAGCGATTGTCCACTTGGTGGCACTATAACAAGAAAAAACATGAAAATGGCTATAACTACGCAATCGTTAGTCCGACTGACTTAAAAATTGGCATGCAGTGTCTTGGCTGAAGGTGCCATGATTGTCTATAAGGACCTTCGCATCTCTAAAAAAACATGGCTACCATTAGCCAATGAAATTTGAGAACCTGTTAGACCAGATTAACGGAGGCCGATCAAAAGGAAACTTGTTTGACTCTTGACTCTAAGGGTCTCTGTGGCACTATGCATCACACATAAACCATATTCGAGCATATGTAGAATCTCCTCATTCTCTATAACTTTGCCTTAAGGTCCTAGGTATTTCACTCAACCTCAAAACCACTGCAGTACAATTCTCTAGATTTTTTAGGTTAATAATTATACTGTTGAACTTTACTATTTGGATAGCCATAACAGGATCATTATGAAAATTGCCATCTCCAAATGTACCCTCTAAATCTCTAAATCGTGTCAGCCTAGACCCTAATACCATAGATGGCATAAAGGTCTTAATACGCTTGAACCCCGATAAATGCTGCCTGCAGCTTTAATTATTTAATATATTCAGCTTTAATATTATTAATGTTGAAAACAGTTGTGGAAAATGTGATACACTACCATCCAAAAGTTTGGGGGGGGAAAAAAGAAAAATAAAGAGAAGGAATTTATATTTATTTTATTCATCAAGGAAGCATTAAATTGATCAAAAGTGACAGTCAAGACATTTATAATGTTACAAAATTCTTGTATTTCAAGCAAATGCTGTTCTTTTGAACTTTCTATTAATCAAATAATAAAAAACATTAAGCAGCAAAACCTGTTTGCAACAAATAATAATCATTATTAATAATTGAGCACTAATAATTGATAATAACTGAGCACCTAATCATCATATCAGAATGCTTTCTGAAGGATCACGTGACACTGAAGACTAGAGTAATGATGCTGAAAATTCAGCTTTATATGTATAATATATACATTCAGCTTGACCTGAAACTGATAATAATATTCATTCATTGGTTGATACATCAAATTCAACTCCACCTCCTACTGCACATTTTAGCAGCTGTACTATGCCATGGGTATCCCATGCATGCTGAAAATTACTATGCACAGTATACATTGGAAAGTGTATGCACGGCAGAGATAGTATGTATGTTAGCATGCTATTCCAAACATTCTCACTAAAATGATTTATTTTGTCAGCTTTTAACAGTACACTAACAAACTGATAATCTCAAAGTTACAGACATTGGCTAATTGAAATGAAATACCAATTTTAATGAATGGGAGCAAATTACAATTAAAAGGCTATGTGGGTACGTTTTTCCAAGAGTTCAATATAAGACATTTTCCCTTCAGATATCTGCTCAGCAAGGGACTCAAGCAGAGGTGTCTCTGACGTCCACTGGATCCTTCATCTGATTGGCCCAAGCATTCGGCTGCTCTCAGAAAAGACCAGCTGATTGTCTCTGCTGAAGGCTCTGACAGTCGATACCTGCAACATCACAGTGCTGCAAGCCTGAAATATGAGTCAGTGTTGCAGCTGAAATGTTACTGCAGATGTAACTTGGTAGAAACAGAGAGGTGAAATGCAAATGATAACTGCATGAAACAGGAGAGACAGAGATGTATGTAACCTAAAGCCCTGTGACAAAGCCTATTGAGCTGCATACCTAGTCAGCATTTTTTAAAAATCACGCATTCTCAAGATGCAAGGCTGTACCAAACAGCAAGCAGCAAAAATATGCTGCCTTCCAAGACAACACTATTTTTCCCAGGCTATTTTTATCATTATAAGGGCAATTTTTTAATAATTACTTTATTAAACATATCTATGTGACCTTTTATGTGAAATACTAACATTTAACCGATTGTTTACTTCAATCAATCTGATTATGCACTGTTATCAATAACATTGTCAACATTTTGTGGCCAAAATCGAAGGTAGCATCACAATTGTTCTTCACAGATAAACAATCCCAGAATGTATTACAGCAAGCTAGGGAAATGTTGATAATTATATTTAATTTCACTCTTCCTCTTCATAACTGTGCATTACACATTAAATATCTTCTGATTGGCTGTAATTGTTCTGCGTCATGCAGTTTTGTGTTCGGTACAGGCAGACAAATTGCTTATCTTGACATCACACCTGGTTAGGACACAGTCTTAGAAGGTCGCTGTCATGCAAGGCAGCTTGTTTTTGGAAAAGAGCTCCAATAATATGTGATCATGGATATGTATGTAAGAAAAGTAAATGTAGATTCATTTGGTTCCAGTGCAGGTACTTGCAGAGATATACTGAGAGTATGACAGGTTTGCTGATGGGTAAACGGCTCTGTGATTAATGTACACTGTACTGAGCTTCACGTGGGAGCAGTCGCTCACTTACAGCGTGCTGGAGCAGCTAAATTTAAACACTGGTCAGCACACACAGGGACCTTAGGGATTCTAACAAGCACACATAAATAATCACACACACACACTGATAGTAGATTTTAGATTCCTTTTTAAAGGAATAGTTCACCCCAAAAATTAAAATTTAATTCTAAACCTTTCTTCCATGGAGCACAAAAGGAGACATTTTGAAAAATCTTCCATTTTTCCATACAATGACAGTTCTTAGTGACCACAAATGTCAATTTAAAAAAAGGAAAAAAAGACAAAAACAATTAACAGTATTCTTATGCCATGTGATAGCTTGAAATATGTCACTATGTAACAGTCAGCCATCATCACAAAATAAACCCTTGTGAAAACAAAGTACACTTTAGCATACTTTCAAAAACAGTACTTATTACAGAAATAATATACTTTAAAAGAATGTTAAAGTGCAAATTGAATGTAATTTTATACTTAATTACATGTGTAGAGCTGAGTGAGGTGCAGCCGGAGGCCCGGAAGTCCACAGTGAAACCAGGGAGATCAAGGTGGAGCTGGAGGGATGAGGGAGTCTGGTGCAGCCTTAGTTGTAGCGGACCATGGCAGAGCTGACGGAGTGTAGAGCTGAGTCAGAGCTGAAGTGCTGATAGGCTGAGCTGGAGCCGGCCCCTCCATCCAGGGAGCCAGAGCCAGTCACAGTGTCCACCCCAGAGTCAGAGCAGGTCGTCGCATTCATCCCGAGGCTCGAGGCGACTTCCAGGTCTATCGAGGAGTTAGTGCTGGTGAAACAGTCCACCATAGAATCAGTAGAAGAGCTCTGGCTCATCAATTTCACCATGGAGCCAGCATCCGTGTCTTCACCCCTGAGCACATCCCTCCTCAGTCCACTACACACTAAATCATGGATGACCTGGTCCCACCCAATTTCCTGACCTTATTGTCACCATCCTCACTTCATCAAATTCCTCACCCTCGGGGCAACAGTGTGAAGTGGATCCCCTGGCTTCACCTCGGGCCTCCGGGCCCATTGCTCCACCTCAGCCTATCAGCACATCGGCTCTGTCTCAGCTATACACCTCCTCAGCTCTGCCATGGTCCGCTACAACTAAGGCTGCACCAGACTCCCTCGTCCCTCCAGCTCCACCTTGATCTCTCATCTCCCTGGTTTCACTGTGGACTTCCGGGCCTCTGGCTGCACCTCAGCCTAAGGCTCCACCCAAGAGGTCAGTGAGGGCTCCACTTTGGCTCCTTCATCTCCGCCATCCCAAAAAAAAATAAATAAATAAAAAATTGCATGACTTAATGACTACAGACCTGTTGCTCTAACATCTGTGGTTATGAAATAATTTGAGAGACTGGTATTGGCTTACCTGAGGGACATCACAGGACCCTTGCTGGACCCCCTGCAGTTTGCTTATTGAGCAAACAGGTCAGTGGATGATGCAGTCGACATGGGACTGCATTATATCCTGCAACATCAGGACAACAGGGACTTATGTGAGGATCCTGTTTGTGGAATTCAGTTCAGCTTTCAAAAGTATAATCAAAACAAAAACAGGGATGTGTGCTTACCCCTCTGTCAAACTTCTGAAGTTTGCAGATGACACTACTGTCATTAACCCTTATACACAATGGTAACTGCAGACAGGAGTCTGCTTATAGGCAGAAGGTTGAGCAGCTGACTATTGGGTGCAGTCATAACAACCTGAGCTGAACACGCTCAAAACAGTGAAGATGATAGTGGACTTCAGGAGAAACCACCCAGCACTTACCATCATGAACAGCACTGTGGCAGCAGTGGAGTCATTAAGGTTCCTGGGCTTTACCATCTCTCATTACCTGAAAAAGGAACAATTTCATTGACTCCAATGTAAAAATTTGATATGCACAGAGAATGGCATCCACAACCCAGTGAGCCAATCTCTGTTTGGAGACAGCCTTCCCCTTCTGCTGATCTTTGAAGCAGACAAAGCGGTGCTCAGATCTTCTGAAGCTCTGTATGCGTTCCAGGTGAATATGCAAAGTGCACACCAGACTCAACAGAGACTGGGCTGGGACATCCTCATTAGGAGAGATTGCTTGCAAGTTCACCATTTTATCCCTGAAGGGAGTAGTGGGAACTTTGAGCACTTTGGGCACTGCTGTATCTGGGGGGGAAGCCTGGCGAACTGAATCGCATAGCTGAGCCAGATGACCCTGATTAGCCAGTGTGATGGGTTGGGAAGTGCTAGCCATGCACCCAAGCTCCACACTAGTGGCACTACAGGAACAATGTTCAGTGAGCAAAAAGATGTTCATCTATTTACATAGAAAACCATTAAAATATTAAAAGGCTGTTTCAAAAAGTGGTGGGGACACGTCCCAATTGCAAATTACTGTATGCCTATGACCTGTGTATTATGTCTTATGTGTTTCATGGAAGAAAGAAAGTTAAATGCAGGTTTGCAATGACATGATGGCAAGTAAATAATAGCAGAAAATGCCTAATCTTTTAATGATGTCAAACATAGCTCTGGCAGTACACAGATAGAATCATGACCACTGACAGAAGTGAATAACACTGATTATCTCTTCATCACGGCACCTGTTAGTGGGTGGATATATTAGGCAGCAAGTGAACATTTTGTCCTCAAAGTTGATGTGTTAGAAGCAGGAAAAATGGGCAAGCGTAAGGATTTGAGCGAGTTTGACAAGGGCCAAATTGTGATGGCTAGACGGCTGGATCAGAGCATCTCCAAAACTGCAGCTCTTGTGGGGTGTTCCCGGTCTGCAGTGGTAAGTATCTATCAAAAGTGCTCCAAGGAAGGAACAGTGGTGAACCAGAGACAGGGTCATGGGCGGCCGAGGCTCACTGATGCACATGGGGAGCGAAGGTTGGCCCGTGTGGTCCGATCCAACAGACGAGCTACTGTAGCTTAAATTGCTCCAGAAGTTAATGCTGGTTCTGATAGAAAGGTGTCAGAATACACAGAGCATCAGTTTGTTGCGTATGGAGCTGCATAGCTGCAGACCAGTCAGGGAGCCCATGCTGACCCCAAAAGAGCCAACAGTGGACACGTGAGCATCAGAACTGGACCACGGAGCAATGGAAGAAGGTGGCCTGATCTGATGAATCACGTTTTCTTTTACATCACGTGGATGACCGGATAGTGTGTGGGTCTCTTACCTGGGGAACACATGGCACCAGGATGCACTATGGGAAGAAGGCAAGCCGGCAGAGGCAGTGTGATGCTTTGGGCAATGTTCTGCTGGGAAATCTTGGGTCCTGCCATCCATGTGGATGTTACTTTGACACGTACCACCTACCTAAGCATTGTTGAGACCATGTACACCCTTTCATGGAAACGGTATTCCCTGGTGGCTGTGGCCTCTTTCAGCAGGATAATGCTCTTGCCACAAAGCAAAAATTGTTCAGGAATTTTTGAGGAGCACAACAACGAGTTTGAGCCTTCAAATTCCCCAGATCTCAATCCAATCGAGCATCTGTGGGATGTGCTGAACAAACAAGTCCGATCCATGGAGGATCCACCTCTCAACTTACAGGACTTAAAGGATCTGCTGCTAACATCTTGGTGCAGATACCACAGCACACCTTCAGGGGTCTAGAGGAGTCCATGCCTCGACGGGTCAGGGCTGTTTTGGCAGCAAAAGAGGACCAACACAATATTAGGAAGGTGCTCATAATGTTATAGTCAACGTGACTGCAAAACAGTGACAATGGTCATGTGATCAGCACAATCAGTTGTGCTGACGCAAGAGCTGGCCAATACTGAGCCAGCGTTCGGGCGTAGAAACTGGAGGCACTGCATTGTTAATAGCGTATGAGAATGACAGGGATGAATTTGAGTCATTATTTTTGTTTTGTGTTTTTACTACTTTTCTAGACCTTTAATGACAGTAATTTTGTTGTTTTTAATGTTTTAACCTCTCGGATTTCATCAAAATATTTTAATTTGTGTTCTGAAGATGAATGAAGGTCTTACGGGTGTAGAACGACAAGAGGGTGAGGAATTAATGACAGAAATTTCATTTTTGGGTGAACTAACCCTTTAAACCACTGCAATTGATTCACTGGGTGAGAAAATAGGAAAAAGGCTTGATGTGGGAAAAAGTCATTAGGACTACCTTTCTGTTCTAGATTATCCATGAATATAAAATATTAGACTAAGAAAAACACATTTTTGAGTACACTGAAAGAATATGATTTATTTTGAAATCTTTTACTCAGATATTGCTAGTAAATGTTACAAATAAATAAAGAGAAACCGTAAGTAACATGTTGAATTAAGCATTAAAATTTTGACGCTTGTTTTTGACAAGCGTCAATATGTGAGTTGGGAGTGAGAACGTGTTGAAACTATTCCTTTAAGAAGAGGTTTGTGTGTTGTGTAAGATCATGTGATGCTTTGACCTTTGAACATGTTTATGTGTCAGCAGCCTGTGCATTACTCTCTCTCTCTCAGCTTCTCTCTGCTTCTCTCTGCCTTTCTCTCTTTTTCAGTCCCATGAGGTCCGTTTCAAAGTAACCCGAGACCTTTGCATTTTAAATATATGTGACATTGCGCAGTAAAGAAAAAATGCCTAGTCCAGGGATGTTGAGGGTATTTTTAGTAGTGATGTGAGTAGCACCACTATTACTATTTTTCAGATCTATTCTAAAGATTTGTAAAACATCTAACACTAAGTATTCAACTTTGTTTACAGACATGAATGATTCCTCAAATCTTGAGAGATTTGCAAATACCTCTTTAAGAGACATCCTTTTTGCCTGGTTGATGATGAAATAGACAAAAAATATCCCACAAAACTCCTTCTTTGTCTGCCCCTTCTCTTTAAATTTCCTTCTATCCTCCTTCTGTCCTAGGAGTTATTAATGATGGATGTGGACAAAGTCTTGCTATATGTATGTGAAATTCACTGTGCTCAGTCAGAGGATTTAGTCATCTGTATTAGGCATCAGTAATCGGGATTAGCAGATCAGTGATCTCTATTTGAGCTTACACTATAACCAGATGGCACAGCTACGGACACACCACAGTCCATTCATTACCTGTCTAATTTATATTGCTCACAAAAATGGTACACTGTAAAAAAAAAAAAAAAAAAGAAAAAAAAAAAGATTGAACTGAAGTGAATTAAACATTATTGGAGTATGTTTTACAAGATCTCAGTCTGTGCTGCAGCTAAAGAGCAAATGTAATAAATATTTATGAAATATGCACAAAACAGACCTTTATTTAGGTATTCCTGAAGGATTGAACTAAAGCATGGGGCTCATATTCGCAATTCCTCCTCAGGCAGAGGGAAAACAAATGCTTGAAAACACAAAGAGGGAAGGAGAAAGAGAGGAAGCTTCTCATTAACAACCAATGAATTCTTTATCAGGTCAACAGATAGCTGCAGCACTCATACATCACAAGCAGACTGCAGAAAATACATCCATGTGTCTGGTCTTTGTTTAGATCACATATCCTGTGCTAACAGAAGAATCTGTGTGTGGAGATTTGTAGATGTTTAGTGACGTACAGCTTTCTGCAGCACCCTGTTATGCTGCGGTAAAGAAATGCACAAAGCAATTTACTAGACTGGCTTTAATAAGGCATTACCATCTGTAAAACTCAGCAGGGTTCACACGTGTACGTGACTGTGATAATGAAGGGGAGAGAATGGGATTTTATGTGTGCATGTAATGAGGATGATGGGAGAGGGGCGGTTTAAAGGCACAATGCTCCCCATCTAATCTGATCTATATTAAAACAAACGGCCCAGAAATTTATTAGATACATTTAAGACTCTTTTTTATATTTTGATTTATGTATCTGTAATTGCTTTCTGAACTGTAGTGAAATAACGGTAGAAATAAATATTCTATAAAAAGTTTATTGTAACTGGAGTTTATTTCTCAAAACTTGCATTTTGCTTTTGAAATTGTGGCAAAAACAGGGATCTGCTCCTTTAATAATGACATGACTTCAGAGGAAGGGGAAAACCCAGTTAATGTAAGAAAAAAGAGATTAAAAGAGAGCTGGGGGAAAAAAAAACGCAAGAAATATCAGGTTGTAATCCAGAAGTTTTACTAAAATCAACATAGGACAAGCAAGTTGACTGGGGCGAAGCGAAAGCGAAACAACAGGTGAAATAGCACAGGATTGAAGCAGGAACTCTTTCACCAGAAGCTGGACAGGATAAATCTCAGGTGTTTATTCACAGGTAAAAGTTCACAGGTAAGCGTTTTCATAGTCTTTGGAATGATGCATCAAACATAACACAGATAAGTATTCACAGGTAAAGTCTTTCACAGTCTTTGAAACAAGGCACTGAACATATTTCAGGTTGGTATTCACAGATACATTCAAGAATTATTCTAAAACTTAACTAGTGTAACGTGCATATTCTGTTTCTGTTTGCCTGTGTCATTAGTTCACTCCCATAGTTACTGATTTCATTCACTTGTTGTTTAATTAGTATCCTCATTACTCCCCATGTACTTAAGCCCTGAGTTTTCCACTTGGGTAAAGTTGGTTTTATATTCGCACATTCGGACATCCGTATTCGATAGCCTTGTTAATCACACTACATTGGACATTCAGTGGACATTCACAAGTAAATATGCCATTAAAACAATACTTGCCTATTTTGATCGACTGTGAAAAATGTTGTAAGTTGACAATCGTTGGTTGTCAATATCATGTCGGTGCTTAAAATTCACAAACATTAATTTATTGCACATTTATTGGAAAGTCTGAATTTATCAGAAGTCTGAATGTGCGAATATAAAACCAACTTTACCCAAGTGAGTTTTCCTTAGCTGAGTTTCCCATATCTTTTATGGTAGCATGATTGTGTTTCTCTGTGATTTCTTCCTGAAGTTCTCCTACATGTTTCTGTTTGATTTATTATATATCCATCCATTCCTCTCTTATTGTTTGTTTCGAGAATTTGCTTTCTTGATTTCTTTAATGAAGTTTTTTTTTCCATCTGACATTCATAGGACTGCAATACTGAAGATTTATTATACGTGTGAGATTTGGAAGTACACTATATACTGGTGAAATAATTTCCTTTATTGTGCAACAGTTGGCATTTGAGCTATTTGTGCAGCATTGTTTACCCTTTCTGATCAGTTTTGATCTGGTCTGGTTTCTGAACTAACCTAAATTAATTTCACCCATTAAGGAAGGGTTGGCCTCCGTTACAAAATTCAGTACACTGTGTGTACAATTTAAGATTCAATTAAAATTACTACTGCATACTTCACTGACACATTATAAGAGGGTCTATGTTTAATGGACGTGTGTATCTGTGAACAGGACTGAGACAGGTATCCACAGAGACGAGAGTGTGATGGAGGGAAACCGCTGACAGGGAAACAGCATTTTCAGTCATTTGCTCTACCTGATTATGAACACACCAGAACACTCAGTCAACATGAATGCTGTGTGTCACATCCACAGTGTCATAGCAGCAATAATAAGCTGCAATCTAAAAGAGGGGGTTGAATTCAGACTGATTAAGAGAAGCATGTTTCTGTGTGTCTTCTTTTGGTAGTACTTTTGTGTGTTGTCTTAAGATTGCAGTTTTGGTGGTTTGGTGTTAAGTGTATCTGTTTTGGACAGAGCATGTAAATGCAGTACTTGATTTATGTTTCTTCCACCCTATGGCCCAACGATGGAATCCAACGGCATGGGTGAAGATATAAAATGTGTAGGTCTTTTACTTGTGTTTCTGTAAAGTTCACTTAATTTGTTAGAATTTGGTTTCAGTTTTAGTTTTAACTCCATACTTAATCTGACTCCATTTCCAAATCACTATAAAGTTTAGACTGAGATTATTACTAGATTTAGTTTTGTTGTTAATTTAGATATTTGATTGTTCTAGTATTCCCTTACACTTCAATTGTTCCCTTACACTTCATTAGGGACCCGATGTCACATAGAGTCTCATGTCAGCCGGGTTGTGAACTCACGAACACGAACTCACCAGTTCTGATAGATAAGTGAGGGGAGAAGTCTGGGCAAGGCAGTGTCCTGTGCCATTCTTTGAGATCTTCTCTCACGATTAGTGAGCTTTGTTGTTTTATTGCAGGTTTTTGATCTTGTGTTCTGTCTGTGAGCCTGATATTCCTCCTACTCTAGTTATTCTTAGAAGCTAAGAAAGTCTTCCTTTGCATGCCTTCCCTTTCGTACGCTGCTCCCTTAACCTTGTATTTAGGTCTGGTAGAGTTATATGTAGATATGATAGATTTAGGCTGGGCTGTCCTGTAACTGTAGCTCGGACTGGTCTAATGCAAGAGTCCCTGCTTCTGAAACAACTGAGCATGGAGGCTTCAGGGTTTTTCCTAGGTCTTCTCAGGTCATTGACAACACCACTGATGAGTAGACGTTGAACAATAAGCATGTCCCAGCCAGGTTCGTCACTTGTTGGTGTCCCCTTGAAACATTTCCATTGTGGTCTATGCTATTTGCAGTGCATTTCTGCATTTGGTTGCGTTGTGAGTATTTGCAGCACATATGTTGTCAAACTGATGATGTTTTCTTATTTATTTATTTTTTTCTATTTGCAAGTGTTTTCTTCAGCTGCAGCGCACTGAGCCCTCTTGGCCACTATACACATTAGTAGAAAGTTTACATTTCTAAAAACAAAGCACTTGCACTTTAAACTTTTTTTTTTAAAGATTTCTTCTTTTCATCACTTTGAACATCATTATTAGTCATTTATCAATTACAGAAATTGTAAAAACAATGTTCAGCATCAAACAGACACAAATATTTAGTTCATTGGTAAAACTAGACTTTCTTTTTTCTAGCACAAGCACATGACCAGAGAGAAGTGTGCAGTTGCACAGAAATGCATACTACATTTAAGGAGTACAGCAAGCAAGCACCTCTTTTTGTAAGATGATGCAGTCACACAGTCACTGCGACCATGAAGCTGCGGTCACTAATCTACAGGGATTTACCTCTGCTGGGGCTTTTCTGCTATTTTTAGCCTGGAGGAGGATGAAGACTGTAAACCATCCTGAGGACCAAATCTAAAATCTATCTGAGCTTTATGATCAAATACTGTCTAAACTTGTAATGTGCCGTAGGCTATGTGTCTTCATGCCATGCCTCCAAAAACTATTCATGCTTATATACAGTAACTTTCCCACTGAAAACATCTGCTTTGAGAAAGTGTTATTTTAGTATCGTTGATATACTACTATAAATTGCTCAGTTATTTTCATTTATTACTTTTAGTTTATTTAGTTTTGGTCATTGGCTAGCCGTGATTTCTTTAACCAAGTATGTTGAGTGCCTCCAAAAGGAGGTTAGACATACTCTGCATTAGAAACAGCACTGACAAGTAGAATAGATAATGCTGGTGCCATGCATCAATACAAATTACACACTTTTCCCACTACACATCCTCGGCAAGATTATGATCACTATTTTGCTTCTCATTGACTTTTCTCGCTTACGGGCCAATCCCCTGTAAGGGGTAGGTTTCAGTGCTTGTTCCAGGTATAGGGTAGCCTAATTGAGTTTGGATTAAGTCCATTTTCCTTGTAAGGGGTAGCTAGAATGTTTGTTTTCAGTATAGGGCTAGATCAGGTTTTTCCTCCAGGGCTGTCTCCGTTTAGGGTCAGGATCCATCCTTTTTTATTAAAGTGCTAGTTTTGGGAGACATGTTTGTTTTAACCTCCTAGTCCTGACCATCTCCAGCGGATTTGAATAAAAACGGGTTTGAATGTATCCCTGAATTATTGGGTGTTTTAGCTCTTTAAACACCAGACACCCTCCTCTGAGGTGGCCCGCCATAGGGGATCAGTGTGTCTCAAATATCTAAGCCCTATACTTATAGCATGATTATTTAATTATTCCACCATTATTGCATGGTTCTCACACCTAAATTTTGGGAGAGATATTATTAATCCCTCCCAACATTCCACCATCTTGTCTACCAACCTAATATAAAAAACCTACCAATGCTAGTCATCGATATAAGACTGGGTTCCAATTAAGGCCCATCAAACCCTGACCATCTTCTCTGTGTGCCATCCAAATGGATCCAGAGTGGTTGGATACCTACCTCCCTTCCCAAATGACTCCTTCATTAACACTACAAGGTATCCAGGGGGCCTGTATCGTCGAGGATCACAATTGGCAGGTATCTAAGTACCAAGCTTCTACCAATTGTTTTCCCCTAAGGTAAATGCGCACCTCAACAGACATCACACTCACCTCAGTGTAATCTCAAGGGAGCATAAACCCTAAATAACCTCTTTCCTCACTAACTCTATATCTTCCCTCCCCTCCTATCACATTCCTGGTGAACCCATAATACCCTTAGCCACAATCCTTTGCAACACAACTTGATCTAACCATTCTATAATATAATATATATATTTAACCCTACAAGATTCATACCGAAAATTATTCTCCATTCAACCCAACTTTTGTCCCACTGTACTTGTTCCCACCACTGCACAATTTCTACCCTTTATAATAAACAATTCCTTCTAGCCAACCCAACCCGTGAATGGTATCAACCTCTATCCGGATTTCAGAAAAAATCACCTGTTTTAGCTCGAAACTTCTACTCACTGTTTCCCATCCTGTTTAGTTTTACCCATACCTTTATCTAAAAGAAAACTTTGTTTTGGTGTTGGTTTTGAACCCGATCTTCCCGTCCCTAACATGCTCCTTCTAACAGCTATGCTGTCTTATCTCCTGACTCTTCCTCCTTCCCTGACTCTGCCTTAACTATCCCTCTTAAAACATGTTGGTCGTGGTTACTCCTTTTGTGAAGTAGGGCATGTGTATCTGCTGTCTTGAAGAAAACCTAACATTCCCATCTTCTCACACTCTGGACCCTTGTACGTGGTCATGTCCAAGAAATCAATATCCTTGTGCTTAAATTCCCAATTCACCTTAATGGAGGGGTGATTTAAAATGTTCACAAATTATTTGAATTCTCCCTCTGTACCCTCACAGACCCCCTCCCCCCACCTCATCCAGATACTTCCAGTACTGGACTGGTAGTTGGCTAAATTTAGGTAATACGGTCTCTTCCCACTTGGCCATATAAATATTGGCATAGGCCAGTGCAAACATTTTGCCCATGGCCGTATCTTTAATCTGCAGAAAATACTGGCCATTGAACTCAAAGTCATTCTTTGTGAGACTAAACTCCAACGGTCTCAGTATTCAGTACAGGCTCTCCCTTAGCAGATTAAATGCCTTGCCCAGTGCTGCCAGTGGGTTAGGTCAGCCTCTGTTTGAAACTGGCCATACGGAAGAGTCTCTATGGCCTTCTCTGTGGTATATGCCATGCCAATTCAGATCTCTTAAGCGCGGAACACACCAAGCCGACAGTCGGCTGACTAAGTTTACTCAGTGTATTCCGCACCATCAACTGAAGTTCGTCCTCATCGGGTTTTTTTCGGATGATTCAAGAATCGTCGATCAGTTGGGCCATTTGATCATTCTGATTGGCTACTGCCATCTGCTGGCATGGAAAGGCATTTCTTCTTACACAAGCACAGAACAGACGCGCTACTTGGCCATCAGGTGTCGAGCGTCGGTTTGGGGTGTCAGGGCAACTTTGGACCCAGACACTGCCGACGTGAGCCAACCCCACAGTCTGCTTTCGTCACCACTAGTTCGTCAGTGTCAGCTTGGTGTGTTCCGGGCTTTAGCAACATTCTTCCTCTCGCAATAGCCAGTTGAAATTGATCATAGGCACCCAGATTTGAGCATTTATAAAGGTTTTCTCCACTGCTCCCAGGACCCTCTCAGCATTCTTTCCAAGAGAGCAATGGAAAGCATGCTTCCTGTTGTTAATGCCAAATGACAGCAGCACCTTCATTACCTCTGAACTTGTTGGCGTCCCGTCCTTCACAAGTTGGTAAACATGCGCCAATTGCGCACCCGGGTAGCACACCACCTGCACCGTCTCATCCTGCACTGCTGGTAGTCTGCCAACATTGGAGTCCCCCAGCATATATTGGTCTCCTTGGCTGGAGATTCTAATTTCTAAACTTGTCCCCATCATGCTCTTGTCTCTCAAAAAGGCAAGACAGTTTCCTTTTGTTCCCCTTGCCTCTTCCCAATCCTGATGTTTCTCTGGGCCCCCCTCCTTCCTACTCCAACCTTTTCCTCTTCCTCCCTTGAACTTCCTCTTCCTCCTCCTGTTCACCACCATTGATCTGTACTGTGCCACTTCCAGCCATCTCATTCATCGTGACCCAGTTTATTCTTCCCCCCTTGTTCCTGGACTACGATTCACTGCTCTTGTATCTCTTGTTCTTGCTCAACCTTCTCTGGTTGTCCTCCCCCTGTTTGTTCTCCCTGTTCTTGTTCCTCCTGTGTGGTGTTATTCTCTTGTTGTTCTGTTGCCTTTTGTTCCTGTCATTCTAACCCTGTCTGGATTAACCCCTCAGCAACCCACAGCCGTCTAATCTCTTCCATGGCCACCCCGCAAGGTCCCTCCTTGCATATTCCTCAAGTTTCTTCTGGCCAATCTGCTGACCACTTCCAACGCTCTCTCTCCCTCTGCTAGATCTATCCCCAACAGCTGTGCTTGCACTACCCCCTTCACCGTCAAATAATGCTTCTTCAAAATCTCAAGGCTCTTGCACAGCCATCTTCTTATGGCGCCATACAGTTGTCACCCTGCCATTGGTGTTGGGGGCCTCAGGAACTACCACCGCTCCCAGCCATCTTGCCCCCTGCTGCAAGGATCATTGGACTGGGCTCTTCTTCAGTCTCCCTCAAAATTTTCAGATGATGGACCATCTTTATATACTTGTGTATTAGCCTGATAAGGCTCTTGAAACACTCATCTCTATCCATTTTGCAATCTATAACAGAATAACTCCTTTAGTTCCATAATCCCATAATCTCTTTAAGTCAGTGGTCGCCAACCCGTCGATCGCGATCGACTGGTAGATCTTTATCACTGTTCCAGTAGCTCGCGACAATAACAGAAATATGAGTACAAAAATACATTACATTTCTCCAGTCTTTGTACTTTATTTTTGTATTTATTTTTATGTTATTTTCTGGAGCTACTGGGACAGACAGATAAAGGTAAATAGCCCACATTATGTCTGAGTCTGTAAACGGCCGTTAACAAGAGGCCAGAGACGCTGAAGACGGACGCGAAGGGGAGAAAATTCTGTAGCAGGCAGAGCAGCTCACTGTTCACGATGCTCGAAATATAGGAAGAAAATATAAATATTGAATTGGGGATGAGGGATTATGAATTCATCTCTAAAAGGAGATCAGTCTTCAGAAAGATTTCGATGGCAATGGCATTTTATTTTCCTCTTACCTCCGAATAAAGTAGCTAATTGTTAGCGCAGTTCAGCTTTGTTTACAGCGGTAACCAAGGAAACTCTGTATCACTGCTGCTCCATAAGCGCCACCTGCTGTCAGAGAGTGAATTTACGTCTCATTCAGCCTGCTGTTTTTGTTTCATGCTTTTTTTGTGTGTGTAGCATACATAATTACATAATACATAATTTCACAAAGATAAAGTCAGACCGTTCTGTTTTTGCTTTAAATCTTGAAATTAAATCTTATTCTTTGTTTGTTTGGATTGTGATTAAAAAGCAGTGGTTCCCTCTAATTTGAAGTGGCTATGTATTTTTGTTTATTATAATAATATTAATAATAAATATCTGCAACCAGTATCAGAATCAGCCAATTTGCTTGTACAAATAAATAAATAAATCAGAATCTACATTGACCACGAAAAAAAATAAAAAATACAATCTGGGCTGTCTTTTTCTATCAAGTAGATCTTGTCTTTCAAAAAGGTCGAGGTCAGGGATCTTGGGCTTAAAAAGGTTGGTGACCACTGCTTTAAATAATTACATATTAATTACTACAATTAACGTAATTATTACTACAATCATACTCATACTGTTAATATATATTAAATAATGATTAAAATCCCAAACATATTCATATTTGAACCTACCCAGATAAACTCCAAACTCCAAAAATGACCAACCTCCTCATATCCCTACCCAGGAGTACAAAATTTTCAATCTGAATTTGCTCAGGACCAGCGAATCAAACCATAACCCAAAGAGTAATGGCCTGATAATCCTGGCCAAGCATCATCCTCCCAAGAGAATGTCCTCTTTCTCAAACCCCCTCTAAGCCTAACCTTTAGATTCTAATTACCTCAACTACTACTACTACTGCTCCTAACGCCACTAATAATAATGATAATAGGCTTCCTACTCCCAAAACCCAGCTCCTGAGTGTACCCGGCCCACTCAGATCCCATCTTGCAAGGCAGAGATTCTGGGCCGAGCCCTTAAATTCTAAATATTTATAAATTACAAAATTAATACCAAGTAACCTCCCACTACTACCGGCCAACTCTCTGGCACGGGCTAATGTAGAATCTTATGAGAAAAGCGAAGTGAGGGAGGGCGACGGGACTTTTCCATCCCCTCTCAGGTGCAGACTGAGAACCAAGTCAGGCAGCATATTCCTAAACTCAGATGACCCAATTCTTCAGTTTTCCATGAGAAATGTTGGCTTGGAAACATTTATATATATATAAACATTAAGTTTATATTTAATGTTACATTACAGCATAAGCAGATTTCATGTAGCTTTTATTATTATTTGGAATATTTTCAGACTACTAGTCAACAAATCTTTCCCACTGAACATTATATATTATAAATGAGAGTGTTCCATAATGTGTGTAAATCATAAAGTGTAACTCCAGCAGCTTTGATCTGACTTCTCAGTATGACTCTCTCCTGTATTCAGTCTTACAGCTACAGATGGCAACACATCTCATATTACTGCAACAGCCATCTGCCTTCAGGATATAGTCAGGTTTATTGTAACTATGTAGAAACATCAGGTCTGGCTTTGAAGAGAGTTTCTAACATATTCAAGAAGCATAGATAGATAGATAGAACTTTGCAGGACAGTGACCATCTAGGACTGGAATTCAATATTTCTGGACTAGAGACAAGACATGCCCCACGGTTTCTCATAGCAGAATATTCTGCGAAAGCCGGGACCTTAAATGGGCTCTGTACCAACAAAGAGATTGTAATAAGCTGTTTGGGCTTACAGTTAACTAAGTCTATAGTGGATTAACCATCTGAGATCAGCTTAGAGGAATTTGACTAATATGCTTTCTCTGAGTAGACTATGCTATATGAACGTTGAGTTGTTTTTGGGGGGATTGTTCTCATTAAGGTCAGACCATGGGGTCTTGTAGATTGCAGAACTCTAATGCAAATAACATACCTTATTGAGTTATTCAAGTAAATTCCAGTAAATATATTTATTCAAAGATGTTTGTCTGACAAAACAGTTTGGGAATCCCTGCATTAAATACAAAATGACAATTTGTGCATTTTAATGTGTTTGAAAGACAAAAATCTTCCAAAGACATTGTAATACATGGTTAAATTACTGTAACATTGCAAGCAGGGAAGATGAAGTAGAAGCGTGAATCCTTAAGCAGCATTTACTTGTTCACCAAACCTGTCGTTTTTGTCTAGCCAGATCATTTTAAGCACAACAAATTATATATTTTCCTGAGCAATATGTCTAAGATAAGAACATGCCTCAACTCTCCAGATACAGATTTTCTTGTAAAACACAATCCGATGAGCTTTGTTTTATTTACAACTTTAAAAAATAATTTTTATAGCACTCTAACAATATTTTATGGCCCAGAGACAGTTCAACACAACACAGATGGTTATGTTGGGTCCTCTGCGACCAGCAGCAATGATTGTGAAAAACTGGCCAATGGCATTCCTCCCTCTTTTTTGTTGTTGTTGAAATTGAGGTCATTGTAGATCTGCTTACATTAGACTGAACCCTAAGCCCAGCCTCTCTTTCATTCATAACACGTTCTGTGAGAGCGACTCACTTCGTTAGAGCCTCTTCTGTGTCCTATCTTCTCTCCTCTTCCTCTCTGTTTTCCTTTTGTCTTGCTCTTTCCTCAACTCTTTCAAGCACTGAAATCTCTCCCTTTCTTCTCGTCTTCCTCCAGGGTCCTCATTATTTGTTTGCTCTGGGTTTCCACAGGTGACCTCTCTTATAAAATGTCATGACACAGTAGTTGTATGAACAATTTATTAAATAGCATTTCTGTGTGTGTGTGTGTGTGTGTGTGCGCGTGTGTGTGTGTGTGTGTGCATTAGCGACCCAGAAAAAAATTCCAGTGTTTCAAATGCTTTTGCATGTAAAATGAAGACAAATGTGCAAACCTTTTTTGAAAGAAAACACAATAATAACATTCCTGTCCTACAATGTAAGCAAAGCAACAAAATTTTATATTGCCATCAGTAGTTCAGTTACTTTTATGAATATTAATTAGGTTTATATAAGTCTTTTCAAAGGCGAATTAAA
This sequence comes from Megalobrama amblycephala, assembly GCF_018812025.1. Lineage (NCBI taxonomy): Eukaryota > Metazoa > Chordata > Actinopteri > Cypriniformes > Xenocyprididae > Megalobrama > Megalobrama amblycephala. The sequence goes on along the minus strand of NC_063048.1, from coordinate 877,006 downwards.
ACCATCAAAACAAAAATTCTCGGTAACACTACAATAAGGTTCCATTTGTTAATATTAGTTGATGTTAGTTAATTCATTAACTAATGGTAACTAATGAGACCTCTATCTTTTTCTGCTGTACTAGGAAGTCAATTCCACAACAACATATTTTAGGTTATTAAGTCACTCCATTTCAATGTGAACATCACCGATGTCATGAAGTTCATCAGCTTGAGGCCTGTTTCACACATCCTGCATCTGAGCATAAAGTGCAAGAGCAGGGTCGTGTTGTGCTTCACGCTGACAGCGTTTCTGTAATTTCTGGGTTACTGTGACTTGCAATGAATATTTCACAAGGGGGGAACATTTACATCCAAATGATGAAATCAGATGCAAAAGTGGAGCTATAAACTGTTTAAAACATCTGGATTCATTCATGTTTACTGAACAGAATGTGTTAGTGTGCCTGTCACTGTGTTTAACCTGCATCAAGTCCAACAGACATATTTTTTCAAACAATGCTATTGCTACATTTTTTTGTTGCTTCATATAAGCCCATTTCAAATGATTATGTTGATAAATACACTGAAAAAAGGGCTATATCTACACATTGACGCTACACATTAAAAAATGTTATGAACTAAAAAGTTTCAGAAAAAATATCCATGAATGATGTCCTGTGTAAATAACGTTTTGAGAACAATATTAAAGATCAGATAGGCGAACATTCTATCAAAGTTACTGGAAGAATGTTTGTTCATAAATTTGAAAGAATCTTGCCAGAACGTTAGTCAAAGGTCTGAGAATGTTCCCTGTTAGTTGGGTGCTTTTTTCACTCAGAAATTGCAGGTAAATGGCAAGTAACACATTGGGCACTATCGTACACTCGGCACAATACAGCGCCAGGCATGATGCAAGTGTTTTTTGCTAGTTTCATCCCGACACAGTTATCATTTTCACATCCAGCTCCACTTTGTTTAAATAGCAAATGCACTTGCACCCATCTGTTCACCCATGGGCGTGCTGGTTCTGAAAACGAGGTGTGTTCAGGTGCATTGTTAGCGTGTTGCTATTTTGAGGAACTGAACGCTTGCAAATTCTACCATGTAAATAGCAATTGTGCAAAAGCACAACTGGCTTTTAAAGGGAATGTAAGATGAGAATCTGATTGGTTTATTGCACATTACGCCCAAAACACACCCATGACTCATTAAGAGAATAGGGACAACCCTTTTGGACCATGCATCTGGCGCACCAACCAATTTTTCCGTCGTTAAACTAGTAGTGCACCGTCACCATGCATTTCAGACCATGAGCTTAGATCCTTAAAATAAGGCCTATTGAATTAAACATGAACTTTCGATGTAGAAAGACTAAAATAGTATTGTCCCATTTTTTACAGTGTAGGTTAACGGTGCATTTTCAACATGTTTTCCATCAAGTTACATTGATCTGCTTCTGGGATGTAGTACTTCACTACTTAATATGATGCAGAAATATACAAGCACTGCTCAAGCCTCACAGATGAAGGATGTGTGAAAACACCAAAGGCTTGGAGTGAATTGTTCAGGGCACAGAGTCATCTAAAATATGCTTTTCATCCATAAAGACAACATTAATTGCAGGAACAGTCCACCTAAAAGCCCTCTGGAAATCCTCTCATGTCACATCTCTGCTCAGGTCAGTGCACTGGCAGCCAACAGAGGACATAGTGACATTCAGGACACACCAGGACTGACTGATTATATACTTAAAGCCTTCAGTAACATTTTAATTAACATATCATTTGCCTTATTTTTTTTTTTTTAGGTTGGACTTAATGATTAATACCAAACAATGTGTGTATACTGAAAATAACTAAACATTATTTACAGCTTTAGCTATTAATAAACCCACATCTGCAAAGAAGAAAATACAATATCACTCTAGTAGACATTTCAGCAAAGTGTATCTGGTGCAACGTGTTTCAGGTTTTGCAGAAATGTAGACAGAGTCAGATATTTCCCATATGTAAAGCACTCAATCCACATTCATATTAGTCAGAAACACATAGTTTGAGTTATACTGTATAATCTGCATCCTGTACATGCTATATAGAAAATCTCAACTGCTCGATCGTTTATATCGTCACAGAATGCAACTATATTATTAAACAGCTCTTTATGTAAAGTTATGTTTGTGTTGTCATAAAATGTAAACTATTTTATGGCTCAGCTCTAAAATTGAAAAACAGAAGGAAAAAAAAGAAATTTCTTCATCACATATGAACATTTTGATTGACTTTGCACAAATCTTTTGATGTACATATAGGTTACATTTCTAATAGATCTCTCTTGCAGAAAATGATTAATTTGACGTGTGTGTTATGAGTGGTGTGTTACACAGAAATGTGAGAAATAATGTTTGACTTTTGAGTTGCTGTTTGTTGAATGCAATGTGATGAGTCGGACAGGATTATGAGGACGTTGGATAAATACATCTAATCTTAACCCTAATCCTGATGTTCTGAACCTTAACCCTAATCCTGTCAGGTAGTGCTTTGATTATCTGGATTTTTTTCAGATCTAAATCTTTTGTTCTTATGGGTCAGGAAAGCATTAATTATTTACTTTTAAGTTAATGTTTAAAAAAAAAAACCTTGTTATACGAATTTTATGAGCTTTTAAATGAGCAGATTTGAGGACTGAATTGTGCTTGTAAAACAAGGAAAAGCCATAAAGTTTTGTTAGCTGGACCCTCTTCCAAGTACACTAGAGTTTTTTAGATCCACTCATGCATACACACAACTCTAACTACACTCAGAGGCACAGAGCCGCTCTGTGAACATGAAGCACGGTGAATTTGAGTGAACTGAGCTGCTGGAAGGCTGCCAGTGTTGTGGAGATCCCTCAGGCCTGCGTTTGCCCTCCACCTCCAGCAGGCTGCCAGAATCTCCCTGCTGTACTCCTGGAGCCCCATACTGATTAACAGCCAAACTATATAATTAAAAATGCATAATCACCTTTTGTCTCTGCACTCTAGGGAATCCCTTGCTGAATGTCTTGATGCATGTCTGTTCTCATTTAACCAGACCCCCCACTGACTGAACGACATCAAGCCTGTTTGATCAAAATGATAAAAGTGTGATCAAATAATTTTTGAGCTAATTCTACCTGGTTTCGATAAATGTATGTATATAGGTTGATTCAGTGCAGTAATGTTAAATAATTTTTGTCTTGAATAAAACCAATTAATTTAAATGTTACCATTTTTTAGTGTAGCTAAAAATGTATATGCATTTGTGGGTACACAGTGTTATTAAGCAATATCACACAAGCAAGAGTGCTGTCATTCTGAATCTCAGCACATTTGATAATCACAGTGTGCTAATATGCAGTACGTCATCATAATTGTGAGTGTGATATTGGCAAGTTCCGAAAGAAGCCAGGGCTTTGCATGTTGGCAAGCAACGAATAATACTGGAGCGGATGCTCAGTGCATTCTGTGCTCACTCTGGTTCCGTGTCCAGCTCCATGCTTGCTGATGACAAAACCCCAGTTCCAGTGATTTTGGAGAAAGATAAAACACAGACACTTTCATGACTGTTCAAAAAGTATGTTCTATAAAGTATCCATACACTGTAAAAAGTTACAGATTACAAGCAATATTATTAATTAAATTCAAAATATAAGAATTGAGTTAGAATTAATCAAATTAATTCCTTAAAAGTCAACCATTTAAAATGTGTAAATTAACAAACAACATTACAAAAACCACAAACTGACATAAAAAGCAAAGGGTCAAACTGCCCAACTAAATGCAACACCGATCACCATAATGGTGGCCAAACATTTTCAATAAAATCAACATCAACATCTAAACCTCTGTTAATTCTTGTGTTTCTCTTTCCTTCAGTGATTCAGCTTGTTATCTTCAGGTGTCTTCAATGCTGGCTATAAAAATAAAGAGTTCTTAATTCATCTTTGACGCCTGCCTTTTACTTAAATTTTACTCGTTTTAAATGGTTGACATTTAAGGAATTAATTTGATTAATTCTAACTCAGTTCTATTTGTTGAATTTAATTAATATTATTGTTTGTAATCTGTTGCCAAAATTGTATGGAGTAGATATAGAGCATTACTTTTTACAGTGCGCAGATAGTAAGAACCCAGCTAACAAAAACATGTTCCAAGAATTCTTCATGTTCCAAGAACTCTTCTATTTTTAAAAGTTTTTTTTTTCTTATGCCAGATTCAGACTACATGATATCAGGTTTGCCCTTGTTTTGGCATGATCTTTTTGAGTGTTGGCCGTCGAGACGTAAAAATCAATCGTTTCATCTCGTATAGTGTGTTATAGTGGACGACAACCGATGCCATGTCAAACGATAGCGGAGGTGCTTCAGCAACACTGTGAGGACTGGAATTAGCATTAAGCTAACATGCAGCTTCGCTAGACTGTTTTACAACCATCGGCATATCAGCTATAGCATGAAAAAGGCAGATATAACAAACTGACAGTTTATTAATTAACTGCATGAAGGCACTGAGCTGTTTAATCCAACGTTTTTCTCTTGGTAAAATAATTAAACACTAAAAAATACAGCAGTGCTCATCAATAAGGACTGTCCAGGGTCAGCGTGAAATAATGCTCGGGGCAATTGAACTGTGTCCCGATGACAATTTATCTTTTGCATGTGTTTTTAAACCTTGCAAATTTAAATGTTCAAGCATTAGAACACCAAAGAGAACTCAGTTCTACACAGTGTGTGAAAAGTTCGCACATGCCCATAGCGTGCGCCCGGAAAGCAGCTTCTCAGACAGGGCATTAATTTACTGAATGGAGTTGTCTTTCACTTCTTCTAATTAACACAAAATTATATCAAAATGTTAATCAAACAACAAAACACAAAAAAATCTCTCACTACTCTTGACTAAATAACTTTGTAACTTTAAGGATTAATATGTATTTAATTTATACAGTGAAGAATATGCTGTGTTATTTTACTTTTGTTTACGTTATTTCTGTACCTAATAACTACTGTTAAACCTCCCTAAAAGCACTGTTTATTTCATATTTTTTGTTCTGTTGTATTTATGTTGGCCTCCTGAATGTTAAATGGATACAATCCATGTTCATTAGAAATTGTTTGATGATGTAGCAATAAACTAGACAGTATACCTTAATAAATGCGTCTTTGAACTTTTTAAATTTAGAACATGATCAAAACACTATCTGTTTTAATGACAAAACTTTAGAATAAGAGAGCAAATAGCAAATATCGGTATCTGAATCGGACAATAATTGTTTGTTAAAATCTGTATCGGCCCAAAAAATCCTAACGGTTCTTTTTTCTGCTAGTCTTCTCGATGACATCACGCATTGACAACAGCAAGCGAATATTGAGCAACAGTCTGACATGTTTCTTGTCCGTGACACGACAAAAATTTAGGAGTCAAAATCGCATAATCTGACACAGTGACTATCGTAACAGACAAAAATGTTGCATTGTCTGAACCCGGCCTAAGGAAACATTCCATATTGATTCCATTTTACAAACATTATGGGAACATTTCTACGGAGCCCCACACGATATGCAGGAAAAAATAGTAGGCTAAATCACGTGCACGCTTTACTTATTTTTTTCCTTCATGTCATGTGTGGGGCTCCGTAGAAGTTCCCATAATAGTTCCCATAATGTTTGATGATAATGATAAATGATAAAATGGAATGTTCCCTTAACAGTCGTATAACCAAGAAAAAAAAGTTTTTAAAACATTTTAAAAATTGAAAGTTTTGAATGTTTAGTGAGCAATCAGAAATAACATTTTCATAACTTAATGTGAGCATTAGCAAAAAAACTGTTTTTAGAATTTAATTTTGTTAGCTGGGTACGTTCACTTCATGTTTTTACCCTAATGTTCACATAAGAAATAAATTTTTAAACATTTAAAAAAAAAAAAACTGGATGTTTTGAATGTTCAGAGAGAACATTCAGAAATAACATTTTCATAACTTAATTGGGAAAATTATCAAAAGTTTCTTAGAATATATTTTTGTTCCCATTCAGTCAGTCACGTTCGATGTTACGTCGATACTGACGTAATGGGGTCTCGCTTGGGAGCCCAATCACCTCCAAGTGGTACAAAATGAGCCAATTGTATTTGGCCAGTGAGATTTAGTGAGATGCCGAGCCGCACCCACCCGGCGCATGCGGGTATAAATAGGACTGACATACTCACTTCCATTCATACTTTTGCTTCGGAGCCGAACGGTCACACTGATCACTCTTCCTTTCTCCTTCATTACTGAAGTGTAGATTTCCTTTAACTAAGAGAGCAAAACAGCAATATTAATTGCTACCACTTTCGGTGCTCTGGATGAGGATCAGATGTCGGAGAGTGGGCTTTTGGACTCTGAAGAGGATGAGGAAGAAGAACGTCCACCCTCCGTTCAGGCTGAATCGGATTCACAGTTAAAGGCTATGCTTGCCTGGGCCGCCGCAGGCATCGGGCTCGAGCGGAACGCTCCACCGTGTCCCGAGCACTTGTGGTTGGATGAATGGTTTCTGGGTGCGGGGCGTGGTTCTCAGCCACATGCCATTCTTCCCGGAGGTGCATGAGGAGGTTCAGAATACGTTGAAGGCACTTTTTTCTGCCAGAAACCGTTCTTCTGCCTCCTCCACTCTCACTACCCTGGTGAGGCCGCCAAAGGTTATGTGGACATTCCACAGGTGGAGTGTGCGATTGCAGTGCACTTGAGCCCGCAGTCTGCTGCCACCTGGCGGACTCGTCCGCGCCTCCCGTCCAAGGCAAGTAAGGCGATGGCAGCTCTGGCTGCTAAGGCTTACTCTGCCGCTGGACAGGTGGCCTCCGCCCTGCAAAGCCATTGGCATCTTGCAGGTCCATCAGGCGAAAGCTCTGAAAGAGCTGCATGAGGGTAGTTCTGAGCCAGGGCTCAGATGCAGTGGGCATATCAACTGCCTCGAGTTGCCAGCAGTATTCCTTGCCCTGCGGCGGTTTCGACCATTGCTGCATGACAAGCATGTACTGGTCCAGGCGGACAACACATCGACCGTAGCATACATCAGCCACCAGGGTGGTCTATGCTCCCGTCGTTGTTGCAACTCGCCCGCCATCTCCTCCTCTGGAGTCAGAGCAGTCTCAGGTCGCTGAGCGCCATTTATATCCTGGGCAAGCTCAATCGTGTGGCTGATGCGCTCTCACAATAGACTCCACCCCCAGGTGGTCCAGCTGATTTGCAGCCAATTCGGGGACGCACAGGTAGACCTGTTTGCCTCCCACGAATCCGCTCACTGCTAGTGGTTTTACTCCCTGACCGAGGGGACCCTTGGCATGGATGCACTGGCACACAGCTGGGCCCGGGGCCTACGCAAATACGCGTTTCCCCCAGTGAGCCCTTCTCGCACAGACACTGTGCAAGGTTAGGGAGGATGAGGAGCAGGTCTTGCTAGTTGCGCCGTACTGGCCCAACCGGACCTGGTTCCCAGAGCTGATGCTCCTCTCGACAGCCCCTCCCTGGTGGATTGCCCTAAGGAAGAACCTGCTTTCTCAGGGACGGGGCACCATATGGCACCCACGTCCCAACCTCTGGAACCTCAATGTGTGGTCTCTGGACGGGACATGGAGGACTTAAGTGGCCTACCGCCAATGGTAGTTGACACTATCACTTCAGCTATAGCCCCTCTACGAGGTGTGCTTATGCCATGAAGTGGAGTCTGTTCGCTGAGTGGTGTTCTTTCCGCCCGGGAAGACCCCCGAAAATGCCCGGTCAGCTCTGTGTTCAGCACGACCTGATCGTCAGGTTCCTCATAGGCGCCAGGAGATTAAATCCTCCTAGGCCTCGCCTTGTTTCCTCTTGGGACCTCTCTGTCACCCTGGCGGGCCTACAGAGAGCTCCCTTCGAGCCCCTTGAGTCAGAGTTGAGCTGAAACATCTGTCGCTGAAGACAGTGCTCCTGACTGCGCTTGCTTCCTTTAAGAGGGTCGGGGACCTGCAAGCATTTTGTGCGAATCGTGCCTAGAATTCGTACCGGCTTACTCTCACGTTATCCTGAGACCCCAGCTTGGATATGTGCCCAAAGTTCCCTCCACTCCCTTCTGGGACCAGGTGGTGAACTTGCAAGTGCTCCCCCTGGAGGAGGCAGACTCAGCCCTAGCGTTGCTGTGTCCTGTTCACGCCCTGAGCGTTTATGTGGACCGCATGCAGAGTTTTAAAAGCTCTGAGCAGCTCTTTGTTTGCTTTGGAGGTCAGCAGAAAGCAAAGGCTGACTCCAAACAGAAGTTGGCCCACTGGATAGTGGATGCCATCGCCTTGGTGTACCAGTCCTCAGAGATCTTCCATATGCGTTACTGCCCCTTGGGTCAGTCCATATGTGTCTTCCACACATCACCTCCCTTCAGGCAGGGTGTGGTCTCCGTAGCATTAGACGGGGAACACTTTTCTGTCGTTTTGGTCATGGCTGAGCAAACATGGGAATTGATTACCGAAGCACTCTTCCCCTGGGGTAAGGAACAGCAGCTTCGACCCCCTGAGTAATGCCCTGTCCACTCCATCCCATTTGTATGGAAGACTTCCTCGGGCTTACTCTGGACGCTGGAAGGTTACGATGTCTCTGGTAGCACTTGCATTGGGCACGCTACGGCTTGCCAGCATCTGCTTCCTCAGCACTCGTAACATGGTTCAGTTATTTTGGCATTTTCCATTGGGACCCCAACGTCGAACGTGACTTGACTGAATGGGAATGTCTAAGTTACTATTGTAACCCCCGTTCCTTGAAGGAGGGAACAGAGACATTACATCCCATTGCCATAGCCCTGAGTCACTGCTGAACGGCCGGGATCATTGTCTCGGCTCCTCAGCAAAATATGAATGGAAGTGAGTATGCCAGTCCTATTTATACCCGGATGTGCCAGGTGGGTGCGGCTCGGCATGTAAATCTCACAGGCCAATTCCCATTGGCTCGTTTTGTACCACTTGGAGGTGATTGGGCTCCCAAGTGTGTGTGTGTGTGTGTGCGCGTGTTTTTGTAACATATCAGGACACAAATTTGTATAATGACATGGGTGTGACATAGGTATTGCAAGGAAAGGCTGATTTATGAGGACATTACCCCATGTACCCATTTTTCAAAAGGCTTATAAATCATACAGAATTAGTTTTTTGGAGAAAGTAAAAATGTGCACAGTTTCATGTGATGGGTAGGTTTAGGAGTAGGGTTGGTGTAGGGCGATAGAAAATATGGTTTGCACAGTATAAAAACCATTACGCCTATGTAATGTCCTCTCAATTCACAAAAACAAACCTGCGTGTGTGTGTGTGTCAGCAGTTCTGCAGCTAAAACAAAGCTCCATCATTCACTCTCACAAAAGCTTCAGTAATAATTGGGATAGAATAAATGGAGCATGATTCTCCCAACCATTAAAACATGGATCCCCGGCCAACACAGAGCAGCTGCTGGTTCTAGGAAATCCAGTGATGAAGAAAACGTTGAAGAGGAAGCAGAACTAAGATGAGAGAAGCACCGGTTTTTAGGGCCAGCATTTTACTGTTGTCACAGAATAAAGAACAGCACATTCAACATTTAAAACTCCAAGAGAGCACCCTCAAAGAGATAAAATATAACTAGATATTTACATTTTACCATTTATATATATCCCCTTGGACCAACATAAAAACCACTAATTTGTGACAGCCAAATTTATCAGTTTTTCTTGAATTATATTTATAGCTTGATTTGAGGAATCATCCAGTTGTTTAAGCTCAAATCTTCACCTCCTTCTTTGTTCCTTGTTCTCTCTTTCCCCTCCTGTCCTGCATTTGATGTGGTGATTCATGTGTTTGTCCCTCCTCTCAGCTCTGTTCTGCAGTAGAGATCGCTGCCAGACTCCCGCTGAGGGCCCAGATGAGCAGATCTGAGCAGATCTACAGGAGCCTGTGCTGCAGACCAAACACATGTGGATGGCACAAATTCCCATCTCTGCATTGCTGTGTATCCTCCAAATGATGAAATTCAGAGCCTCGGTCTGCAGTTCATTTAGCTACAGTTAATACTGAGCCTAAACACAGCTGTGTTTTGATTACATCAATGGTGATATGAATTATTTTCTTATTAGTGGTGTTTTCTGAGTGAAGCATTACTATTATTATTATGTATATAAGGCTAGTGATTTAAACAAACTCCTAGCATCCCAGCTAAACAAAAATATGTTCTCATTAAGTTATGAAAACATTAATTCTCAGTATTCTCTGAAAGTTCATAGCATCTATTATTTTTATTTTTTTTTAATGTTTTTAAATGTTTTAAAAAGTTTTTTTGGTTATTATGTGAACATTAAGGGAACATTCCATTGTATCATTCTTTAAACATTATGGGAACATTACTTTTGAATGTTCTCTGAACATTCTGAAACAAGTAGCAACATTTAAAAAATGTTAGATGAAAGTCCTACTAAATAATATTTTTGTTTTTGAACGTTTTAAGAACGTTATTAAAGACCAGATCATTTTGAATGAACATTCTGTAATGTTACCGGAAGAACGTTTGTATGTAACTTTGAGAGAACCTTGCCAGAACGTTAGCTAATGTTCTGAAAACGTTCCCTCTTAGCTGGGATGTAACTCATCCTACAGTGTTTGGCACTCATTTTGTCTTCATATAGTAGCTGGACGTGTTTTGTGATGTTTTAAAGATCTGTGTCTACAAGACCATTTTTTATACATTGTTCATGGAGCATTTAAAAAAAAATGGTTTTAGATGGATGTTCATCTAATGCTTTTTATTTTTACTACATTTCACAATGTTCAGAGAACATTCAAAAGTAACATTCCCATAATGCTTGCAAAATGGAATGTTTCCTTAACGTTTGTATAACCAAGAAGAAACTTTTTTTAAATCTTTTTTTTTTTTTTTTTTTTCAAAAATAGAACTTCAGAGAACATTCAGAAATAATGTTTTCATAACTTAATGCGAACGTTAGCAAAACGTTCTTACAACATGTTGGTCTTCTGTAGAGCTGCTTTATAGCTGAACTTGAATTTGTTTAATAACTGAAGAATTTTGCTGTTAATTTCCTGTTTATGCTGCTTTGAAACAATCTGTATTGTATAAAGCGCTGTATGAATAAATACGACTTGACTTGCTTTCTTAGAGAAAGCAACATCAAATTGTTTTACAGTTTTTACAAACCACATGTAAAACAAAATCAGGCCTGTTGCTCGCTGAAATACTCAAGGCCTCTCCCTACATCCTATAACTGTTTTTGGATATGATTTCATTTTTTCCTTGCATGTAGAACCGCTTGATCTTGTATATGGCCAAACAATCACAGCAGCTTCGCAGTGGACATTTTTGATACTAGATTTTTTTTTTTTTTTTTTTTTTATCTGTATATCACATTTCTGGTTTAAGAGACATTACGGTATTTGTACTGCTTGTGGTCCTGTAAGACTTGTTTGTCCTGCTAAGACAAAATCTGAAATCAAGCACCCTGCAATAAAGCAATAAAACTCATCTGGAGAGAAGATGTCAAAGAAATAGGACACCGCCTTACCCTTAACTTCTCACCTCACTCAGTCACTGAAGACACTCACACACCACTGTGTGTACATGCATTTCTTACTCTTAGAGTCATCTTTGAGCAATTGATGTTATGTATTTATTATTTCTGAATTGGCTTCTAATTGTCTAACTATGTAATTGGCATGATACATTTTTGCCTGAAAAATAAAATGTTATATTTGACTCTTCTGAAATCATTATGACCAGTAGATTATTGGAGTCCATATTTCGGCAAATCTGCATCAGGATAGATCAAACTAAAGGCTCAATGAAAGGAGCATGTGGCACATCATGTGAGACCTTTTGATTTCTGACATATCACTGAATATCACTGACTAAGCAAGTTGCAGTATCATGGCTAAGAAAATTGTGTTTTTGTATGAACAAGCATGCTTGGTAAACTCTGCACCCTCTGATTAAGTATCAGAAACTGATGAATTTGTGTCATGAGAAGTACATAATCAGCCGATGTAACTTCCTGTGCGATATCGGGTCCATAATGAACGAATAATTGAAAGTACGGGATACCCAGATATCTAAATGAATGCATGACCAATGATTAATTCCTAATTAGAAACATGATCTAGGTGTAATAATCATTTGAAATTGGAGTCAGATTAAAGACACAGCTAAAGTAAAATTGAAACTAAATTCTAAAAATTAAAGTGAACTTCACAGGGGCGCCAACGGGGGGTTCCTTACATTCGGTCAGTCACAAATGCAGATTTTTTTTTATTATTATTTAAATGTGTTGCTTGCAATTTCTTTGTAATTATTTGTGAAATTTAATGGTAATTTCTGAGTGATTTTTTTTTAAAGTAATCCATTTCTTAATGTTTAATGAAACGTTCACTTAACAATTACAATTCTGTCATCATTTACTTTGTCTTTCAAGACTCTGTATTCCTGGAACACAAATACTGAGATGTTTTAAAGAATGTCCAAGCCAGCCTATTCAGTTTGTCCTCAATTATGCAATTTTGAAATATACTTCAGTCATTTCTCAACTAATATTTTCTGAAGCGTTAATTTTTTAAGGCTGATGCATTCGGTTGGATTTGACTCAGAATATATCTGTCAGGAAATGGAGTGCTCTGTTCACCAGAGATATGTGTATAAGTGTATAAAGGCAGAACAGCACAATGCTGTGCCCTAAATAGCAGCAGTGCTGACTGTGAGCTGGTGAGATACTGCAGCTTAGATGTAGGTTCAGTAATCTGTGTTTTTCGGGACTGTCAGCCTGAGCTGTGGAGTTTATGTGAGCGCGGTGAGACGAGCACATGACTCAGCAGCTTCACAGAAGGGATGAGTCAAGGAAATACAGACACTGACATGCTGCATTATGGGGATGTGATCAGGGCTCTAAAAGCATAATTTTTTATGGTTATGACAGGAAAGAGAGAAAGTGAATCAAGAGGCAACTTTTGGATGAACAAAATATGAATATGCGTGTTCAGAAGTATGTTTTTGTATCTCAGAAAACCTGTCAAGAACAAAGTGTCCTATGTCAATAAATCAGAAGCTGCTCTAAAGAAATTCGTTTTAAGATGTGATTTAGAAATTGAAAGTCAATGTAAAACTTTCACAGTTTTGCAGTTTTGATTTAGTGCCTACTAACAGAATTTCAGTGTTTTCATTGTTAACAGCTCAAACATGCATTTTAGTCTAGGACTAGCTTAAGCCGTGTCTGTGAAACCATGGTAAGAAAATTACATGTAAACCATGATTTAATTTCAGATAAGCAAAGCAAAAGAGAGGAAGGTGGTAATATTGAATTAGGCTTTGAAGACATATAGAGCTAGGTGTCATCAGCATTAAAGCCCTAGATTCAAAAATTGAATTTACCTCGGCATAGTTAAATAACAAGAGTTCAGTACATGGAAATGACATACAGTGAGTCTCAAACTCCATTGTTTCCTCCTTCTTGTATAAATCTCATTTGTTTAAAAGACCTCTGAAGAACAGGCGAATCTCAACATAACACCGACTGTTACGTAACAGTCGGGATCATTAATATGTACGCCCCCAATATTTGCATATGCCAGCCCATGTTCAAGCATTATGAAAGGGATTATATGTCTGGATCTGTGCACAGCTGAATCATCAGACTAGGTAAGCAAGCAAGAACAATAGCGAAAAATGGCAGATGGAGCAATAATAACTGACATGATCCATGATATCATGATATTTTTAGTGATATTTGTAAATTGTCTTTCTAAATGTTTTGTTAGCATGTTGCTAATGTACTGTTAAATGTGGTTAAAGTTACCATCGTTTCTTACTGTATTCACGGAGACTAGAGCCGTCGCTATTTTCATTTTTAAACACTTGCAGTCTGTATAATTCATAAACACAACTTCATTCTTTATAAATCTCTCCAACAGTGTGTAATGTTAGCTTTAGCCACGGAGCACTATCAAACTCATTCAGAATCAATGTAAACATCAAAATAAACACTTTACTTACGCGATTAGACATGCTGCATGACGAACACTTTGTAAAGATCCATTTTAAGGGTTATATTAGCTGTTTGAACTTTTTTTATGTTGTTTAAGGCAAGCGCAAGCTCAGGGGTGGGGAGCACGAGATTTAAAGATTTAAACATCACACACCCTGAATCGGCTCATATTTAATGATGCCCCAAAATAGGCAGTTAAAAAAATTAATTAAAAAAAATGTATGGGGTATTTTGAGCTGAAACTTCACAGACACATTCAGGGGACACCTTAGACTTATATTACATCTTTTAAAAAGAAGTTCTAGGGCACCTTTAACAATGAAGATTTATACCGAATTTGTGAAAAAATTGTCCTAAAGGCAATAGATAAATAATAAACAGAAGAGGGCCCAAAACTGAGCCCTGAGGCACGCCAATAGTAATCTGAGATGTCTGTGATTTGAAATCCCCAAATTAAGATAAAGACATTACATTTTTGTAGCGGATTTATGCGTTTCATGACATTTAACCCTCTGGTTGTGTTCGGGTCATTTTTCTTTTTCCCGGGTCATTTTTTTTATTTATTTATTAAATTTATTTTTTTTAAACTAACTGATTGTATAAATGAAGCCTATGATCAGTCAGTTCCAAACAGAAATACAAAACCTATCCTAATTAAAAGAAAACATGTTGACAAAAAGATTGAATTCAATATTTGGTGATAATATAGCATAACGAGTGATTTATGTCATTTTTGACGGGGAACACAAAAGGTTACAAGAGGGTTAACAGCACAAGGGTTAAGCATTTTCCTGTCAAATATGACTTTTACTAACTACTCTTGCCCTCTCATTTTCACCCTTTATCATAATGTCATTTTAATGTAGAAAATGTAAGACACAGTGAACCATCATTAATGCAAAATAAACCAGACTATCTTTATCCTTCTTATTACATGATTACTTACCAAATACATAAATGTGTGTATATGAAAAAATTGATTTGAAATTACTTTATTATGCGACACTGAGCTTTTTTGTGTTTTTCCCTTCTCTGTTTCTTTTGTTTATTTAGAGTCATAAATGTTTTATCACGTGATTTCACGGTCTGTTTCATGCTTGGCTCTTTTGCACATGTCTACCAATGTCATAAAACTCAAGTTATAGTCAGTTTGTTTGTTTAATAATGTAAAAGTGTATGTTATGTGGACAAGTGTAGTTGGGTCAAAGTTTCCCTGATTTACAGAGATATACAGGATGCTGGAAGGAAACATGATTCCTGTAGTCAAATGCTCTGAATCTTTTATTTATATTCATGTATTCCATTTCGAAATAAGTTATACGATATTTGTAACATTTGCATCAAGATCGTCATAATTTTACAAAGGGAAGCAAAGTAAATGACAAAAGAGAGTGTTCATTTTCTCTAAAATATTCATAGCGGTTGAGGCACAGATGTGTGCAGCGTCCTCGAGGGATATCCAGGCATGCCGGAAAAATCATTTGGATAAAAGAATATATGTATAAAAAGAAGGGAGTCTGTCACAGGCTTTCAGAGGTTTACCGTAGTGTTTGCGTCGAGCTGAACTCTTGTTGAGTGCGCTCGTGCCGCTGGGGTTGCAGGTGATTGATTGCTCCGCCCCTGTGATGCGGCCTGCATAAATTCTAGCCTGAAGTGCCGGGGAGGAGGGAGGCCTGATGGGAAATGAATCACACCATAAAACACAATCCAATACCAGAGGAGGGAAGTGTGTTCAGTGCCATAAACTGCCGTGCCAAACTGGACACCAATTAGTGTTCTTCTGAGGAAACAATTCATCCAAATCATCATCATGTCTTGAGTTATTTCAGGTCCATTAACAGAGCCAACATTTGATTTTAAAAATGTATCAGTAAATGATAAAGTTAAGTGTCCTTATCTACTATGTACTAACACTTTAACCCACCCTTAAACCTGTCCTAACCTTACCCGTATCCCACATCAGTAGCAGCAAGAGTTTTACAACATCACCACAATTGCATCGTACTTAACAAATGTTTTTGGTTTTGATGCAAGTGCATAGTAGTTAAAGACACCCAATCTAAAGTGTGACCATTCAAAATATGCATGCAACGTTGTATTAAAGTTAAAAAACCTTATTTATTATGACTTATTTAAAATCAAAAGGCTGTTATGCATTTTCAGTTTGCAGTTAGAATCTTAATCAAAGGCAAACGTTGTGCACATTTAGTAGCAGCACATTTTACACACAGTGATGCATCGAGTCACACCTACCGTCTCCTCTCACACCCCTGCAGCGCTGCAGAGGACATCCCCGCTCCCGCTGCAGCTGTTCCTCACTGTCATGTGACCGCAACGCTCTCTGAGAGAGACCAGCTTGCAGCCACTTGAGACACACAGAGCTCAGTGCAGTTTCCATCTGAGCATCAAAACACCACAACCTTTGTGAAGCAGTGACAGAGGTCAAGAGGAATTTATGAAGAAATATACTGGCTCCTTTAGGTCATTCTGAAATTAGGCTCAATTAAAGATTTTACAAGTATGCATGCTTAAAGTATGTCTTCTCCCAGTGGAATGGGTCCATTTTAATATACAGAATAGATGTTAATCTCATAAACAATCAAGAATACTTTATGGAGGTTGAAAACTGTAATTACTACATCCAGTGCCTCATTATATGCAATATGGGTTATGCACAACAAAATTTTGTATTCTGTAAAACAGGTTGCATCACTTCTGGTTCAGGTCTTTAGTACATGATAGATTTTACTCAAGATGCCTTCAAATGAGCTACCAAAGACAAGTATAATCAATGTCCATTGCATATGCAGGTTGACATATAAATGATTTTTTATTTAAATCAAAAACAATAAGTGAGCAATATCTCACTCATAGTCGTGCGCTATGGCTCTATAAGCACAAGCTCCTCCTAGGCATGAGGCCGCAGGGAATCACAGCCGTGCTGATACAGAGCCATCTCTCGCCACTACGAGTGTGATACTGCTTTTATATGACAGTTTGACAGCACCAGTGTGTAAATAAATAAGAAACAACAATGGAGTGTCTTTAAAAACACTCCTTTGTGGAAAACTCTTTCATTCGACCAAGGATTCATATCTCAAATTGACAGTTTACCAGTTGTGAACAAAACCTCCACTACTAGCAACAAAGGAGCGCTGAGTTGCTTGATTGAAGGTTGTTGTATTATGTAGAGAATTATGGCATTGTGAGATAGCGATTTTATTACCTGCATCTGATACAGCATTTATTCTTCAGGTCAATCTTATATTCATAATAAAAAAATCGTTTGAATGTAGGAAAGCAATATCTTTGTCTTAGTATCCTTTTAATGATATTATGACAGCGATAGTCAATGCATTTGTCCATTGCATCAGTTTAAGGTGTTGTTTAAAGTGAAAATAATGTCCTTGTGCACAACCTTGTTCAATATAAAAGTCTCACTCATGAAGACAGTCTTTGCCACCATATAATGGGTAATAATGGGTAAAAACTTTCACTGAAGTCAAAATTACTTACTTAATACTAAATACAGCATATTATTTATATATAATAAAATATGATTTATTGAACAATAATATTTAAATGAACATTATAAAAGTATAAGAAGTTTGTACGATAGGAATTAAACTCTAGTTATAAGCAGATAGTTAGTAGGCTACAGGGTTTAAGGGAAGACACTACAGGCAAAAACACTGTTTTTTCAGGCACCTGTCAATTTTGAGATTTTGTACTTTTTGGCTTTTCATAAAGTGTTTTTTCAGACTGGTGGAAAGAAAACATCCAAAATACACTTTTAAGTGTATATTTTATAGCACTTTATCTATTTGTATCTATAGATTTCAATTACAGTAAATATCTTTAAAGGCCGTTTTCTCAAAATGAGTTTTTCCTCCTGCTCTGAGTCAGAAATCTCCACTTCAGCAGAACTTACATACACCAAACTTTACAGTTTTATTCCTATCTATATTCTGAAGGATTTTACAGAGGGATTTGTTGATATATAATTTGCCTGATTTTATACAACATTTTATTCCTAAAAAAATGGTGAAAATATTTTTTTTTCTGGCTGTTGATAGTATTTTCTGATTTATGGAATGATAAAAAGAGATATCCAAAATTCCTTCTGTAAAAGCCTTTGAATTTAATATGTCCAAAAAATTAAATGAGAACTGTGAACCTGACGTCATCCAATATTCAGATTTTTGTTCTAGAAATGTATGCAAATTAGTGCATATTTAATTAGATAATGCATCATTTGCATATTTAAACATTACATTTTAGAAAACTTGTAATACAAAAAATGTTTGCAATTTTTAATGTAATCAATCACCTGGGGTAGTATGGTGATATCTATTAGTTAATTTTTTTACCCTATTCACCTGGGGTGTCTCGCCTTAAGTTAAATAAAAATATAAAGTTATGAAACTTAACATTGCGTTTAGCAAAATCGACTTGCTCTAGAACAAATAATAGATTAAATAGACCAAAGATTGCCCATTTGATATACCCAAAATGTTTAACCACAATCTACATAAGAGTCATTGCAAATTCCCAAAGAACTTGCTGAGATAAAGCTGTTCTCGGCGGGTACACAAGCTCTGAGGATCCGCTCAACAACTACATTCTTGCCTAAAAAAACTAAAACTACATTCCGTGACACAATAATAGCAGTAGACCTATTTGTAAAATTATAATGGGTTTGCTGCTCCACCATTGACGCTCGCTGTGAGAAATTCTGCCACTATAGATCCAGCAGAAATAAGTGATACAAATTGTACAACGGTTTCCGTGTGATATTAGTAAAATATCGCATGGCTGGAAAAGGCTCAGATTCGAGAACCAGAACTAACTGTTGTATAAAAATAACTATTTAGGTTAGCTGATTACCTGAAAAGTTCATAGATATCTCCTACAGT
This sequence comes from Megalobrama amblycephala, assembly GCF_018812025.1. Classification (NCBI taxonomy): domain Eukaryota; kingdom Metazoa; phylum Chordata; class Actinopteri; order Cypriniformes; family Xenocyprididae; genus Megalobrama; species Megalobrama amblycephala. The sequence goes on along the minus strand of NC_063048.1, from coordinate 858,093 downwards.
TCATACCAGATGCAATGAAACCTGTTTTCCTGTCTGTTCATGTGACTAACTAACATCAATTTATTTTAAATATCTCTTTCTACATTATTATAGATGATAGCCAATGGTTTTTAGGGGCATCATTAAAAGATTACAACTTCTACAATTTGTAATCTTTTAATGACTTGAGGTCAACAGGACAAACGTTCATGTTACATTTTGGTGACAGCATCCAGTGAACCATAAATGAACAAACCAACCCCCGCCTCTAATCCATATGAAAACAGATTCTCATCACAAATGCCACTCATAACCGTTCATAAAGATGACAAAATGCCAGGTGTCTTCTCTCTGCTGCGGCACAACATAAACTCTTATACTTCTTGTTTCTTTACCTCTTTCCCCTTTTTCTTTTCCATTTGCCATTAACACTTTCTTCTTTTTCCCTTGCTCAGTGTGTTTGGCCGGCTCTAATCTTGTTAGACAGAGAACAGCTTTTTTAGTGATTAGGGTTGGTCATCCAGTGAATTTTATTGGCTGGCAAACGGTGCGTATCGTATACATTTATCAGGAACAATTGGTCTGGCTGCGAGGACTGCTGCATCACCTGCCAGCAGGGATAATAGAGAGACAGAGAGAGAGAGAGAGAGAGAGAGAGACTGCTCTGGTTGACAACAAATTACAGATAACATCAAATGAAATTATTGATTTGTCAATTCAGCCATCATTAATAGGAAACTCTAATAGGAATCAGCTTAATTTTCAGTATTACATGTTAATTACAGCATTAGTGTGCATCTTTTAGTAGTCATTATGCGCATTATGGGATTTAATTGCTCAGATGAAGTTACCACTCTGGTTTAGCAATAAAAAACCACAACAGTCAATAGATCTGCTGCTAATCCATAAATAACCTTCAGTTTTCACTTAATCAAATGTGTCCTTTGCTACTGTTGGCGCATTCTCACAGGCATTACCTTGGTGTGTGTGTGTGTGTGTGTGTGTGTGTGTGTGTGTGTGTAAGCTCTCAGAGTAATTGCTTTCATCACACTAGAGTCACATGTGGCCAGGTTAAGCCATGAAACTGTGATCCAGAACTGATTCATAATGGAAATGTGTTTTCATCATGTTCTGACAAGGATAAAACATCAACTAACATCAATGTGTTGTATATATTTTGTGCCCTTTGGCTTATTTGGGTTATAGTGCTATCATGTGTCAGTCATTTTCTGGTATTTTTACAAAACCTTTTCTCATTTAAACCAGTGAAAGGTTCCAGTGATGCCACAGAAGAACCATTTTTGGTTCCCCAAAGAACCTTTCAAAAGAACCATTTTTTTTTTTTTTTTCTAAATAAAGGTTCCAAATAGGGTTTTCACAGGGATGCCATAGAAGAACCACTTTAGGTTCCTTGAAGAACCGAACAGTTCTTAAAAGCACCAGATATCAATGGTTCCATGAAGAACCTTTAACATCCATGGAACCTTTCATTGCACAAATGGTCCTTTACGGTGGAAAAACGGTTAAAATGTTCTTCACACTAAGAATGAATCAATGAAAGGTTCATTTGGGAACCAAAAACGGTTCTTCTATGGCATCAGCATGATAGCGTGAAGAACAATTTAATAATCTAAAGAACCTTTTTCCACTATACAGAACCTTTTGTGCATTTGAAAGGCTCCATAAATATTAAAGGTTCTTCATTAAACCTTGATTTTTAAGTGTGGGAGGAACAGTTTAAATAATAACAACAATTAAGAAGGAACATAAACAGAAGTACATTGTAATATTTGATTACATGTTCATGTCATAAAGTACAATAACTGCAGTCTGTTTTATACATGCAAAATGAATTCATAATCTCTCTTAGTAAACAGAGAAATGCATGACTGAGATGTTTATAAATAAAAATGCTTGTAAAAGTACTAGTCAAGACTTGCCAATGATAATCACAAAAACATTCAGAAAATGTTTTTCATTAATTAACAAATGCCCGTCATGTATTTTAAATGATTCATTTCTTTTTATTAATAGCTCTTTGTGTTAGTTTGGAAATCTATCCACATCAAATGAATTACACAATACTTTAATGACAAACACTAATATACACTACTGATATATGGACCCCATCGCCCCGTTTAACAGTCGTTAGATAAGATCATTTTTTGACATTTGTGCTACTCTTCTGTATCCAAACTAACACACACGCACACACACACACACACACACACACACGCACACACAAAACATATACACTGAAGAGATTTCCAATGGCGGTGTTCAGAGATGTGCAGGTGAGAGCAGTTGTGCATTGCAGAGTTTCTGCGCAGCCCTTCCAGGACACTGCAGTTCAATGAAATCTCAGAGGGGCGGCATGAGTGTGTGTGTGTGTGTGTGTGTGTGTGTGTGCAGTAAGAAAACAAAAGATCAGGCTGATCATTTATATCACCATCTTTGTAAAGAAGTGGATTTAATTCACAGTATATCATCCATCTTCATTTCATTCAGTTTACACATCCTCAAAACCACAAGGACTGGAGGCTCAGAACGGAACAGCCTGGCGTTTTCTGCGTTCACTACATGCAAGGCCCTTTTTATCAATATGCAAATCGATCAAGATAAAATTACAATGAGACTTTATATGCGACATTACACACTCATACCGTCGTTCTCTTTCAGATGGCAAAGCTCCGGGGAGAATCTTTCAGACGATGGCTCCTAGAAAGGAATCAGAACCAAACAACACCCTCGATTTCTCTTGGTTTGTGTACCTGAAGTAATGGCATCCCATGCTAAGGTGTTTTGTCATCTCAGGCCTGATAAATGAACAAGACATTTTTTGTTGGTTTTAACTCAGCAAAAGGCAGCAGCAGTGGAGACATGTCAGCGTGCGCAGCGCATCTCAAGTGTCTCTCTGTCTGTCTGTCTGTCTGTCTGTCTGTCGGTCGCTCGACCGCATCGTGTAACCAAGCCTCCAACGCTCACATGATGTATGACACATCACAGCATGCAGAATTACATTCATACATAACCCAATCATTTTGTCATTTAGGAGGAGCTGTAAAAACCACGTCGGCTCTTGCAGAAAATGCACGGGGAGAATGAGAGACGGTGAGGGAAGGGGGGGATACTGCAGTACATATAAGGCAAGAAAGATACCAGTTCATGTTTTATTAAAGCTTCGCTCTTTCAGGTCCAGCACAGTCCGTTTTAGATTGCTCCGGGCTTTCGTTTCTCCGCAAACTTGTACAAATCTCGGAGGAGTCCTGGAATGCTTATCCAAGGAGAGAGGGAGAACTGAGAGAAAAGGGAAGATCGCACTGTACAGCCAAGCCATTCCCGTCCGCCCTGTCCAGAACACCCCGAGATGGCCGACCCCTCGGGATGATCCGAACTGTTCTTTGTCCTCGGTGACCTTCGAGTCGTGAAACATTCCCCGGTGCGAGTTCTTAAGCGTCGGGAGGCGTCGGTGTGGGGTGACGCATCAATACTCGAGCAAACGCCGCATAGATTTCATCCCCTAGCTCAAATTGTCCAGATGTAAGTTCTTAAACATGCAATGCTTTCCCTTCAAGCTCAGAAATGCAGAGAACGTCTCCTCTCTGTGCACGCATTTGCTTGTCATAAATATACGGTGGCATAATCGTAAAGAATCATTCAAATGGAAACAAATGACATCTTGAGTAATGCACCGGATTTTAGGCCTTAAACCAGTTCGTAACGCTCGCCCGTACACGCTTGCATCGTCAGAGATACAGCAGGCGTGGGCTTGTCAATGGTACGTCAATCCCAAAAAGAAACTATCCGGCTTACAAATATTGCTGGAACTGTTTGGTGAAAAACCAGCACCAGAGCAGAAAACATTGCTGAGGACGAGTCATTTGTTAGCAAGAAAAGATGGCTGTCCTGTGTAGGAAAAGATTATTTTTCCAAACGATGGAGAAGAAAGAATGCATTATGCCATTTTCAGTTCATTTACAACGAATACAGCTAAAGCAAGTCTGGACGCAGTACGCATAATTCAAGCAATAAATCTGCTTTATGGATATGGTTATATTCTTCAGAATAGATTTTATATGTATATATGCATATATTTATATACAAGTATGGCACTTGATTACACTTAAGCGCGAAAAAAACAAAAAAACAAGTCACCAATGAAAGCAGAGGGCGCTTTGGTGTTAAAAAATTAAGGAGATCACAGACTTTAAGCATTTGCAGCAAATTCACCCCTGCTCTCTCTCACACACACACACACATGAAAGACAGAACAGAAAATCTGCAATGGAGTTAATCACATAGTCTACGTTAAGGTCAATGGTGCAGTACAGGCAACCAGAAAAGAAAGAAATCATAGCAGAAGCGATGAACGGTGTGTCAAGACTCTCCCGATGTGCGTCGCGTCACACAAACTTTTTAGTGCAAGACGTATTTACTCCCTTCAAGTACAGCAGAGCAGCTTCTTCGGTCACACTTCACATGCCAGCGTTCACGTCACGCCAGCTGTCGCCGAGCCGCTCGTGGCTTATTGTAATGAATCGTATAGCATGCATTCTGCGCAACGTGGACAGTGTCATGTAAAGTGTCACCGCAGCTTATAGAGAGGCAATACGCATTCGGGTATCAGCATTTGCTCTTTGTGTACGTCTCAGAGTACAAACGTTGCTAAAAAGTTGCATTATACAGTAGTGAACCGCTTTACAAACGTGTTTGTCGTCGTCCACAGTTGTCAAGGAAGTCTTTAAAACAGTAACAAAAAAGTCCTACCCCGTGTTCTTGCAATTCATGAACCTTACGTGGCGACGGCACTCGTCCACGCTCTCGATCTCGGCGGCGCGCAGGCTTCGGTTGCTCGTTCCGCGCGCTTACACGTAGGCGGAGTCACTGGACTGAGTGCGGCCGAAATTGGGCATACTCATCCGGGGCAAATCCTTGTTCCGGATCTCGTAGATGGACTTCCTGCGGGCCCTCACGCCCCTCACGGCCGCTTTGATCTTCCTCCAGCCCAAGTGATTGAGCTCGGCCAGATTGAGGACCACGCAAAAGCCGCTGACCGCGAACATGAAGACGAGGAACACGGTTTTCTCCGTGGGCCTGGACACGTAACACTCCACCTCCTTGATGCACGGGTATCGGTCGCACTCGTACACGGCGGGCACGTTGAATCCGTACAAGAAATACTGGCCCACCAGGAAGCCGATCTCCAGAGCGTTTCTGAACACCACCTGAATGATGTAAAACCTGGAGATGCCCTCCTGCCGTCTCATTTTGGACTTGCCCGGTTTCTTGCCCGAGCTGGTCAGTTCCTTTTCCTCCATGCAGTCGGGCTCGGCTTCTTTGGTGGAGTTCTCCGAGTTCTGCAGTACTCCGTTCACGATGGTGTTCTTGATCTTCTGGTTCTTGGCCTCCTCCCGTTTCAGGGAATCCTGCTCCTTGTTATCCAGCGTGAGGAAGACGGTGGCGGTGGAATAACGTCGCTCCTTTTGCTTGGCCGACTGGTGGACCGAGTACGTGATGAAGCAGAGGCTCGGCGTGCAGACCATTATGATCTGAAAGACCCAATATCTGATGTGCGATATAGGGAAGGCTTTGTCGTAACACGCCTGGTTGCAGCCCGGCTGTAAGGCGTTACAGACGAACATGGTCTGCTCGTCGTCATACACCGTCTCTCCCACTATAGCTACGATTAGGATCCGGAAGATCACCACCACAGTTAGTAGGATCCTAAAGAACAAGCACACACAAACATAAATGCGTCAATACACGAGCGGTGGGGAGCTGTCCGGTGCTGAAACCGAGGTGCGTCCTCAGCGCTTTATTTCAGCACCGCTTCAGCCTCGCTGCTTATGGATTATGCAGGTGTCACTTGGTGTGTCATGTTTAATCATTTGGGCACAGAACATCACACCTCCCAACATGGCTTGAAATGAAACACAAAATACGCACAAACAAATAGGGTGCTGAAAACGTGGTGCATTTAGTTTTTAGATCAAATATGTCCCTTTATATTTTACGTATGTGTTATGCAAATACGTTTTGGCATATATGAGCCTATATGAATGATTGTAGAGTTGGGGGGGAAAAAAGCATCATTTTGCCTCAAAAGGTGGCTTTAAACAAAGCAGTCTATTATGAATTAATCAATCTTTAATTCATCTATCTACATTCTATTAAGAGAGCTGTATGGATCGATGCGCGTTCACAAGCACTGAATGATGCATTCTGTTACATTTCACTGTCGTTGAATAATGCGATATTTTGTACGTTTGGTTTTTTCAGAAGTGAAATAAGCGGTGACGCCTTGTTTGTGCACACCTGGCTATAATCATCACTTTTCGTTCAAACGTGGCTTTAAATGTAGCAAAAATGCATAATAAAAACGATATCGGATATTCAAACGATATAAAGGAAAGGATATTCAGTTTCGGTGTGTGTAAAGGGTGCTGTCCAGTGCTGAAACCAGTCGATTGCTTTTTATTGTCCATATTACGCAGATATTCTTTTTTTGATATGTCATGCTTCTTATTTTATACTGTATTTTAGGAGTGAAATAAGTATAAAAAGCGTGATTTTTCCTCCAAAAACGCGACACGTTAGCTCTTACCTTCCGATCATAGTGGAGTGCTGCTGGACAGCAGCCTCCAAGAGCCTCTCTAGTATGGTCCATTCCCCCATCGCTGCTCATCCGCAGACTCTGATCCAAATCCAGGGAAAAACGTGAATATTTCCTCCTATTGTCCGCCGTTATGGGGAGAGCGCATGGATGAGCTGCGCCAGCTGTGGCAGTGCTGATGCTGGAAGATGCCACACTTCTCCTCGCCTTCCAGTCTGGAGTGGAGTCATGTGAGCCCTCCTATCTTCGATCTCCACATCAGATTGATGGTGTGGGTGGAGGGCGGCGGGCTTTAATATGGCATCAGTGCCGTGGAGAGCCCTGCTGCGTCATATGGGGCTTTATCTCGAGCTGCGGATTTCATGTGTGTGATGCTCATAAGCAGGATTCGGTCCGCTGATGGTCAACTCTGCACTCTGTCATGGTGGGGAGAGCGGAGGTGACCTCCACCTTTTTTATTTGGGGGACTGAAGTCTCATTTACTTGTTGCTGTGCGTTCTGAAAGACGACACAGCTGTTGGAGAGCAGATGTCCTTGAGTACATTGAGGACCTTCAGCTCCGCCCTGTTCACATGAAGCAGCAGTGTAAAACAGCGCTCGTGCTCTGGATACAGTGAGGTGAAAGTGTCAGCTGATTCTCTGTTTAAGTAAAGACACCCTTGGCCCCGCCCATCGAACGCCCGTACACATGCGCAGTTCTGCCAAACCATTTTGCTATTTGACTCATCTTTGCTATTTGGCCCCAAAAAAGTATTTGTTCAATTTGACAATAATAATAATTTCTGTCTTTATTTCTAACACCACATCTATTGTTTTTATCATTTTAAATGTAACAAATTTTAAATAAATATCAAGCCTGGAAAGTGTGCTTGAGATTTTGAAAACGAATGCCAGCTGCTTTGATATGATACCTTCTGATATCTGCTGATTTGATTAACTGGGGTTAATTAAAAGGCATTTGGTTAATCCAAAACATTTAAATACAACATTTTCTATTGTAATCTTGGTGATAGCATCTTCTAAAAAGCTTTAAGTTTTTATCTGTGGCTTTTGAGACGAATAATGACCTTTCATTAAAACGTAATATTGCAATTTAATTCATTCATTAAATGATTAGGAAAGATTACACCAAATAGCATGGCAACAATAATGACTGTTTTCAAACAGGTTTCCTGGACACTCTCCCACCGGCCACACAAACAAACAAACAGGTTGATGACATGTAGGAGCACTCAAACAGGGTCACGGTCACTTGACATGTTACTTATAGTTGATGCAGCATAAACTGAGATACAAGAATATATTTTTGAAACTGATTAATTTATTTATTAAAATTTCACACTTTTAATTGTGAATGGCTTCTTATAGAATTACATTAAATGACAATAATTGTTAAATTATATTAAAACTCAATGAAATGCTGTTATTTGTAACGCTGATGGCTGATAAACATTGATTTCATGGTCAGTGTCAATAATGTGGGTGCATAAAGAAAATAAAT